>NW_015505231.1:841567-906913 GCF_001515645.1 Sinocyclocheilus grahami
CTGCTTTAGAACATTGATTTTGAAACTTGTGAATCCATTAGAATCGATAGAAGACAGTGCACCTCTAGTTTTCTCTTCCTCTTCTCTAAAGCAGCGCAGGCCTCGCCCCCTTTGCTGCCTTTTCCCGAGGGCGGGGTTTATCTGGGTTTATGATGTCACAAACCTGGGAAGTAGTTTGTTGAAGTCCCTACCAGCCGTTTTTGTAGGCATTAAACTGCCAGAATTTTAAAAGACGATATCTCCGTTTGCGTTGAACTTTCAGCTTCGTAACTTTGCAGATATTGTTTATGCTCAAACAGCAGCATTACACACTAACTAACATTAAAAAAGTGAAATCGCAATCAACCACCCCTTTAATATTATGACCAATGACCAAAAAATGGCAGATGGTAAAATTCAATTAAATTTTGTTTATATAACTTCAGAATAAAACATGCTAAATTAAACAATGTTAAATTCTGCCAGTGAATTTCTTATGAATATAATTTTGAATTATAATGTACAGTATTGAAAATTAACATACATTTTGAGATTGCTTAAAGGAATCGTTCACCCAAAAATAAAAATTTGTCAAAAATTTACTCCAAGTTGTAGATGACATTGTTTCTTTTCAGAACATATTTGGTGAAATGTAGCATCACATCACATGTTCACCAACGGATCAATTGCAGTGAATGGGTGCCATCAGAATGAGAGTCCAAACAGCTGATAAAAAAGCATTTCACTTTAAAATATGTTAATTGATGGACTAGAATTGTATGGATTACTTCTGGGTTATTGTGATGTTTTATCAGCTGTTGGACTCTCATTCTGACGGCACCCATTCAGTGAGCAAGTGATGTAATGCTAAATTTATCCAAGTCTGCTCCCATGAAGAAACAAACTCATTTACATATTGGATGGTCTGAGGGTGAGTACATTTTCAGCAAATTTTCATTTTGCGTGAACTATTCCTTTAAGATTACATTTAACATTGTTATCAAATTATCAGTGTTTGTAAAGATTAACTTTAAGTGAGTGCTAGATGATGGCAAAGCTAATCTAAATTAAATGTAAAAATAGGAGAAATGAGCATGCACAATCAAATATCCAATATGAATGAAGGCAACTCTATTGCTCCCTTGAATTTTGAGGTTTGTTTGTACCACATAGTAACGCATGTTAAATTCAACATGAAATCAAAAATATCCTAATATACCTCACTTTGAATGTTACTTTCATCAAACAAATCTATTCCCTCCATTTATTTTTTATTGTTTCACTCAGATTAAGTGAATTGGTTGTGAAGATTTTACATGTTTGACTATGTACTTTGAGGCTGCACTCGTGATGCTTTGGCCAAGCATTTTTTTTGTCTGCGTTTGCTTGTTGACGTAGTATTTTTCTGGCATGAGTTTTTCTGTGCATGTGTGAGAGAGCGAGACTTTGAGGACTTGAAGTGTCAGTCAAAGAATGTTAATTCACAGCCAAATAGCATCTATGAATGTTTATCTGTGTATGTGTGAATCACAGGACATTTTAGTGTAGGCCTATTACAGTTTTACAGACCTGATATGAGCTGACAGGTGTAGCTAAGCACAGCTAAACATCACATATAACACAGGGAACAAGAAAGAGAAAGGCATAAATGCTAATTCTATGCAGTGTGCATAATCTTTTGATTTATGTAGGGTATGTGCGCCAGCCATTATTCAGATACGATGTTAGAGACATGTGGTCATGTGATCACAGGAGGTCATTGTGATGCTGGGATGTAGATTTAGATATTCTGGATTCCACAGCAGAGACCATACATTTATTTCTTTATTATATATATATATATATATATATATAAAATGTACATTAAGGCAATGCATCTAGTGTTTTATTCCTCCTGGGTCTTTCAATCCACCAAACTTGGCACAGTCCTTCAGGCTGTTTTGACTATGCTTTTGTTTTCTCTAACTGATTGACTGTATGGTTTATTTACACACCCAAACAAGGAACAACATTTGCATGTTTACTTATTCAGTGTATTGTTTACATGAATTAAAAAAAGTGAGTCCTAATTAGATCAACAGTCCTAGATACATAAATGTGTGAGCTTTTAGATTGCAAAAGAAAAATATAAATGGCATACATTATTAATAACAGTAATTCATTTTAATTTTTTTAAATATTTATGTAGCACATTCTATTTTTATTGCTGCAGTGCACTGATTACTTATTAATATTAAAGTCAATAAGACTAATTAAGTTAAAATTACAAATAAATCTTGTAAATCAGTAATTGGGCCCTTATATAAAATATAAAATATTATAATACACACACACACACACACACACACACATAATGTGTTTGACACATACATATATACAATATATATATATATATATATATATATATACATACATAGAGTGTACCGCATACATGGATTTTGTCGCACACAGAACCGCTCGCGTTTGAACTCACGTGACTTACTGCATGCTCTATTTCACGTCCTCCACATTCCTAACCCAAGACCGTCGGGTTACTTATTACTGATATCAATCCAAATTGGGTCAAATCAAGTCAGCTTCCTAACCCAACAGTCTCAACCGAGCATTTGGATTGAAACAATTACTAGCGTGTTTTAAATGTGTAGGCTATAAAAAAGTGCACAGTGTATGTTTTTGCTAAATCGCTTGCAAATTTAAGATTCTTGTTAGGTCATATACGGTATCACATATGCCTTTTCCCGAGGGCGGGGTTTATCTGGGTTTATGATGTCACAAACCTGGGAAGTAGTTTGTTGAAGTCCCTACCAGCCGTTTTTGTAGGCATTAAACTGCCAGAATTTTAAAAGACGATATCTCCGTTTGCGTTGAACTTTCAGCTTCGTAACTTTGCAGATATTGTTTATGCTCAAACAGCAGCATTACACACTAACTAACATTAAAAAAGTGAAATCGCAATCAACCACCCCTTTAATATTATGACCAATGACCAAAAAATGGCAGATGGTAAAATTCAATTAAATTTTGTTTATATAACTTCAGAATAAAACATGCTAAATTAAACAATGTTAAATTCTGCCAGTGAATTTCTTATGAATATAATTTTGAATTATAATGTACAGTATTGAAAATTAACATACATTTTGAGATTGCTTAAAGGAATCGTTCACCCAAAAATAAAAATTTGTCAAAAATTTACTCCAAGTTGTAGATGACATTGTTTCTTTTCAGAACATATTTGGTGAAATGTAGCATCACATCACATGTTCACCAACGGATCAATTGCAGTGAATGGGTGCCATCAGAATGAGAGTCCAAACAGCTGATAAAAAAGCATTTCACTTTAAAATATGTTAATTGATGGACTAGAATTGTATGGATTACTTCTGGGTTATTGTGATGTTTTATCAGCTGTTGGACTCTCATTCTGACGGCACCCATTCAGTGAGCAAGTGATGTAATGCTAAATTTATTCAAGTCTGCTCCCATGAAGAAACAAACTCATTTACATATTGGATGGTCTGAGGGTGAGTACATTTTCAGCAAATTTTCATTTTGCGTGAACTATTCCTTTAAGATTACATTTAACATTGTTATCAAATTATCAGTGTTTGTAAAGATTAACTTTAAGTGAGTGCTAGATGATGGCAAAGCTAATCTAAATTAAATGTAAAAATAGGAGAAATGAGCATGCACAATCAAATATCCAATATGAATGAAGGCAACTCTATTGCTCCCTTGAATTTTGAGGTTTGTTTGTACCACATAGTAACGCATGTTAAATTCAACATGAAATCAAAAATATCCTAATATACCTCACTTTGAATGTTACTTTCATCAAACAAATCTATTCCCTCCATTTATTTTTTATTGTTTCACTCAGATTAAGTGAATTGGTTGTGAAGATTTTACATGTTTGACTATGTACTTTGAGGCTGCACTCGTGATGCTTTGGCCAAGCATTTTTTTTGTCTGCGTTTGCTTGTTGACGTAGTATTTTTCTGGCATGAGTTTTTCTGTGCATGTGTGAGAGAGCGAGACTTTGAGGACTTGAAGTGTCAGTCAAAGAATGTTAATTCACAGCCAAATAGCATCTATGAATGTTTATCTGTGTATGTGTGAATCACAGGACATTTTAGTGTAGGCCTATTACAGTTTTACAGACCTGATATGAGCTGACAGGTGTAGCTAAGCACAGCTAAACATCACATATAACACAGGGAACAAGAAAGAGAAAGGCATAAATGCTAATTCTATGCAGTGTGCATAATCTTTTGATTTATGTAGGGTATGTGCGCCAGCCATTATTCAGATACGATGTTAGAGACATGTGGTCATGTGATCACAGGAGGTCATTGTGATGCTGGGATGTAGATTTAGATATTCTGGATTCCACAGCAGAGACCATACATTTATTTCTTTATTATATATATATATATATATATATATAAAATGTACATTAAGGCAATGCATCTAGTGTTTTATTCCTCCTGGGTCTTTCAATCCACCAAACTTGGCACAGTCCTTCAGGCTGTTTTGACTATGCTTTTGTTTTCTCTAACTGATTGACTGTATGGTTTATTTACACACCCAAACAAGGAACAACATTTGCATGTTTACTTATTCAGTGTATTGTTTACATGAATTAAAAAAAGTGAGTCCTAATTAGATCAACAGTCCTAGATACATAAATGTGTGAGCTTTTAGATTGCAAAAGAAAAATATAAATGGCATACATTATTAATAACAGTAATTCATTTTAATTTTTTTAAATATTTATGTAGCACATTCTATTTCCATGCATGATTGGTACATTTCTGCTGTACCAAAGCAGAACAGGCACATTAGCCAAAGAAAATGACATTTTAGCAATATTTATTTTTGTTTGCCAATAATTATGTATACGTGTTTGTGTATACGTGTATATAAATATATACATTTTGATTTATATATATATATACACGTGTGTGTGTGTATATATATATATATATATATATATATATATATACATACATAGAGTGTACCGCATACATGGATTTTGTCGCACACAGAACCGCTCGCGTTTGAACTCACGTGACTTACTGCATGCTCTATTTCACGTCCTCCACATTCCTAACCCAAGACCGTCGGGTTACTTATTACTGATATCAACCCAAATTGGGTCAAATCAAGTCAGCTTCCTAACCCAACAGTCTCAACCGAGCATTTGGATTGAAACAATTACTAGCGTGTTTTAAATGTGTAGGCTATAAAAAAGTGCACAGTGTATGTTTTTGCTAAATCGCTTGCAAATTTAAGATTCTTGTTAGGTCATATACGGTATCACATAATATAGGTACCCCTTAGTTTCAAAATACTTACAGTAGAAATTATTTTTAATTTTACAGGTTGTTACCCCTTTGTTCTCCAAACGTTGCATATTATTACCTTATACCTACACAGAGGTAGGCTACTGAATAGGCACACTACAATAATAAATAAAAAAAAGACTGTAAATTCTGTTTACTGACGCAGTACGTTGCGGGTTTTTATCTAAAGCGTTACCGAATCATCCTACTTTTGGTTGTGTATTTCTGTGTGTGATAACTTAGCATCCATGTTTAATTGTATATCTACACACAAGCTCTACTTTGCAGCATATGTTCACAAGCTGGGTGTGTGTGTGTGTGTGTGTGTGTTTGATGCATCGCAGTGACGTCAGTCATTTAGCTTTGCCCTGAAGCCTCATCTGTTCTGGAAAGTGCTGTGTGTGTGTGTGTGTGTGTTTGCATTCCTAGTGACATTTGCATGAGTGTGTGGCAGAATGGGGGAAGCCTTTTGTGATGTTTTCATTCAGATAATGATGTGAGATGAAATAAAGGAATCTGATACAAGGGATATATTTACATGGGCTGAAAATCTGACCACAGTAAAGCAGTAATCTGCAAGCAGCATTATCAGAATAGAAAAAGTCATATATGGAAGAAGCATAACTGAATGAATCACATTCACTTTTGAATGACACCTCACTCTGTTTATGATGACAAAGGCCTGGAATAAGTACAACATGTGAACACAAACTTCTCCATATTACACACTGTTGCATTCCGAAATGTGTCCAAAGTAGTTGCAGCTTTTTATCTCATAATTCTGACTTTTTTCCTCAGAAATGTGAGTTTTCATAATTCTTAGTTTACATCTTGCAATTTTATCTTTTTTCCCTTGTAAATCAGACTTTACATTTTGCATTTTTTCATGAGTAAAAAATAAAAAGGTAATTGCAGCATTTGATTTTGATTGTAACTTGTTTCTCACACTTTTTTCACAATTGAGGGCTCACAATTCAAGCATATCTTCATCAGAATGTATATACATTTTTTATTGTCAGTTTATATCTTGCAATTCTAAATGATCTTGCAATTCTCATAGTTGCAAGAAAAAACTCCAAATTACCATTTCATTTTTAAGCTTCCATACATTTGTGTCTGCTTTTAGTATACAGTATTTCTGGTCATTTTGCATCACATACAGCAAACTGCATGATGATTATTACAATTAAAATAGCAATAAAAGCAATAAATTAAAGATAAAATAAAATGTAAATAATTTATTAAAACATTTAAAATAGAGATTATATAATAAATTAAATGATTTGAAATTCTATAAGACATTATAATATTTAATTCAATAAATTAAATTAAAAAGCAACACAATTATAATTATTATAAATAATTGGTAAACCTTTACAATAAGGTTTCATGGTAACACTTTATTTTAAGGTGTCCTTGTTACACATGTTACACGTACTTACTATTATAATAACAATATGCATAATTAAATGCAAGTAACCCTACGCCAAACCCTAATCCTAACCCTAACCATATAGTAAGTACGTGTAGTTAATTAATATTACTCAGTACTTAAATGTGTATTTACACTGTAACAAGGACACCTTAAAATAACGTGTAACGAGTTTCATTTGTTAACATGAACTGACAATGAACAATGTCTATATAGCATTTAGCAGTCTTAGATAATGATAATGTCAAGATTTACTAATACATTATTAAAATCAAAATGTGTGCCTATTAACATTATTTAGTGAGCAATTGTATTTTTATTAACCTATGCTTAACCTATATATTAACTTATACTGTAACAAATGTATTGCTTATTGTTACTTAAAGTAAAGCCAGTAATGTTAAATAATGGGACCTTACTATAAAGTGTTTCTGAATAATTTAACAAAAAATGTATTAAATTGTTAAATATTAAATATAAAATTAATTTATGCAGCACATTGCTTTTCCAGGCTTAACGTGTTTTATGCAAATAGGAATATAAATGCAACAGAGCTTCAACCTGTATAAACAGCTAAACAGGAATATTGTTTTATTATAATAAGATGAATAGTGTTTGCAGTGCTTATAAACCCTGGCTGCTGACGCACACAGACAGACAGACAGACACACATGCACGCACACACACATATAAATACACCCCCTTCTGCATTTTGGGACTGTACTTGGCAGCTGTCAGATTCATTATAATTCGAGAGAGGGATCATAGACAGAAAGGGATCTGTTTTTTAGAAGAAGAATGACATGAGACTACAAACGACTGCATTCGTGTGCAGATAACAGCAGAAAGACAGACACAGAGAGACGAGGACAGGCTGCTGGAAAATAGACCTATGATCATGACATTTGAGCGACTTGTGCTGTCTGCTGAACTGTGAGCGTGTGTATGTGTGTTTGAGATGCCTGTGCCAATTCCAATAGGTGATCCATATCAGTTCATCCACCAAAATGTCTACACACACAAACGTCCCCAGGGACAGAACTGTGTGTGTGTGTGTAAATTTCAGTACCTTGAGGTTTGAAGTAGTGCTCATGAATAATCTGACCAAGTGTTTTCAGGGTGTTTCTCAGCTGGACACCTTGAAAAAGACAAAAAAGAAAAGCTCAAATTGTGATTGTGTCTCCATGTAAAGAATATCAAGGACAAAATCACAGATGTAGTTGGTTGTACATATTTAGCATAACTTTTCTAAGCAATCAGACTTATTTTCACATTAATGGACAATAAAATCGGTGAAAACATCACATATACATACATATCTCCTTCTGCTAAATTATTTTTAACATTTGAGGGTTGAAATGATGAGGGTTGTCCATTTTTCAAAATTTCTCCACAATGTCTCAAGTTTAGTTAATAAGCAGAGGGTCTATAAATTTCCAGGAGTCTGCAGACAGTATCTGCTGCTGTTAGGAGTTATTGAGTTTCTACAAAAAAAACAGTCAGGAGGGGAAGGATGTCAAACTTCATTGCTTTTCCGTTATCCAGCAAATCTTCTCTTCCCGTTAATAGATTACTAAAACAGATATGTGCACTGACATCTGAATGATTTTATATCCAAGCAGACAACCGTGAACAAGACCACATGATTTCTCCTGAAATGGGTTGGGGGGGAACTAAAAGGTCTCTTTTACTCAGATTAGTGTGCAAAGACACACACACAGTCTCTGGTTTGCTGCTAAACATATCTGAGGCTCTTTGTAGTGTGTCAGGCACATCAGGACCAAACCTTTCCCCTACTGTGATATCGCTAATGGCTAATGCACCAGAAACACACACAAGCACACATATTTCCACACACACAAACATACACATACAGTCTCTCTCACTGGAGCAGCATTAGCCCTGTGGCTAACCGGGCCACTCTGAACCATCTGCCTCGCTAGCTCAAAGTTTCAACTAACTGATTCCCAATGCATGACGAGATTAAAAACAAAACTCTGTGCTGAAATGTATTTCAATGTTATGGATGCTTTAAACGTTACTGTTAATAAAGTGAGTGGCTGTTATCAGAATTGTGTGATGTAAACTCTGAACCGTGAGAAACAAAATTTTAATTATGAGATAAAAATTCACAATGATCTTTTTAAATTTTTTATTCCGTGGTGGAAACAGGGTTCCATAAAAAGATGCATCATAACCAAAGCTAAATTATTTTAATTATCAATGAAGTCGTTTGAGCTGAAAGAACTAAAGATCACTGATCTTCTTTGCTAGCAGGTTAATTAGCTGAAATGCATCCTATATGAGATACAACATAAACAATCTTAAACTTGGACACCCTGAAGCAAACAGCGAATTTGAACAGTTGCATGCTAGTCTAAATGCATAACTCACACTGTTCACACACTCACATTGCAGTAACAACATGCTACACATGATGCAATATCCTAAACAGTCTACAAAATATGGAAATTGAATTCAAAATCATTATTAATTCACAACACAGTAACTTAGACCCATTATATGCTGTTAGTATCACAGCTAGGAGAGTTTTGACTTTGTATTGCATGCTTTTACAGTATGTTTAAAATATATTTTAATCAATAAAATAACAAATCTATAATTAAAAAAAAAACTGGAAAATTGTTGGTGTGCTACTGTTTGACATTTTCAGTTTATCAATAATATAATGATAAAATAATGAATTTGACAATGAAACATTGACTAAAATTAAGAGATTTTTGTCAAACTGAATAAAAAATGTGTCACTGAAACATAAGCTGGTCTAAACTGGTCTGAGAATTTTTCCTATCATGGCAGTTGCTACATTGATTAGGAGGGAGTCTAGCGTATAGGCCTACGAGTTCTTGTCAAAGTGCTCCCAACCGAGTCTTAAAGTGAGTTTAGGAGCCAGTTGGGGGCACTTAAGACTGATTTGGGACGCCTGCAGTTAGTCTTTCCACCTGTGATTACCACTGGAGCGCCTTAATGGGAATTTTTCTGAACAGTAACAGTTTAATTAAAGACCACATGTTTCTGTAATGAAAAGGGAACGTGTTGAGAGAACATCAGCAAGATTGGAAATCTCTCATATAACTTCTTCTAATACACTCTCACGCAATCCAGTCCAGCATATGTATGGCCAATCAGAAATTCATTCATCACACACATTAACACCCCTAGAAGTTAAGACCATCAGCATGATTAACGATCATTTTCTATCAATAAATAGCTGAATGATGGTTGATTGCTGCTCTGTTCTGAAGTATAAAATCTGTCCGTAGGTGAAAAACAGATTAAGTCGTTTAAAATATTTAATTGCGAAACAGAACAGCAAGTGAACACAGCTGGGAGCAGATGAATGGAGCATATGTGTAGATGTTTCTCAGATTGCATGTATACATGTGCTCCTTACATGTGATCACGACATAAGAAACATTCTCCTGAGAGCAACCGTGAAAGACTAACATGTGATTTGAGATGCATTTAAAGATCATGTTGCCACATTCCTACAACCTTGAGCCACCAGAGATCAATCAAAGTGTTTGGTTTAGGTCTAGCACAATGCAAATTTAAGATCAATAACCGACATGTCAGTTTTGTTTTAAATACACATTTCCAACTACATTTTTCGATGGAAATCTGCATTAAAATTCTTCACTACGAACAAATTGTGGCCACTGATTATTCTGAACGATGACTAAAAGTACTCTACTGCCTCTTTTCCGGCTCACAACCCTTTTTAATAATCGAATCAGTTGAAAAGAACATACATTTTAGTTAACCAATTTTGTTGCTGAAAGAGAATTTTCTAAACTGATATTAATGTTTAATTACTTTGCAGTTTGTGGAATTTCTCTTAAATATATGGATTAGATGAAATAAAACCACTGTTGCTTGTGGTCAAAGTATATGGCTGCACATTTGAGTTGGGGAATAAATTTGATTGTTATTTTGATTGTTAAGGTAATTGCGACTTTTTATCTCACAATTTTGACTTTTTTCTCAGAATTGCGAGTTTATATCTCGCAATTCTGACTTTTTTCCTCATAATTGTGAGATATAAACCTCCAACTGCAAAGTTATAAGGTCCAGTTCTGAGGGGGAAAATATATATTTTTTCAGAATCGCAAGTTTATTGCAAGTTTTTATCTCACATCTTTTTTTTGACATGTAAACTCGCTATTCTAAGTTTATATTGCACAATTCTGATTAAAAAGTAGGAATGGCGAGTTTATATCTCACAATTCTGATTGTATAACTCGCCGTTGTGAGTTTATATCATGCAATTTTGAGTAAAAAAAGTCCTTTATCTCAAAATATCTCAAAATTATAAATTGACTTAAGAAACAAAACCACATGAATCATTTAGATTTTGTCAGAAAAAAGTATCTTTAATAAGAATGTATTTTGTCTCGCCGCACTAAGTTTAAATGTGAAAAATCTGCCAGTGCAGTAAAACAAAATTAAATGCACTTATGTTTATGAAACAATATATGAAAACAAGTAAACAAGAACAAGAAAATATATTATATAACAAGAAAATATATCTATACACACACACGCACGCACGCACACACACACACACACACACACACACAAGTAAACAAGAACAAGAAAATATATTATATAACAAGAAAATACACACACACACACACACGCACGCACGCACACACACACACACACACACACACACACACACACACACACACACACACACACACACACAATATTATACAGTTAAAATCAGCCTTTTAAAATTACTACTCTTTCTTTTTAAAAAAGTAATATAATAATGTAGACTGTTTAAATTACCTGATTGTTCTAACATACTTTACCTTCACAATTGCCTGAGTGTAAAATAAGCTATCTTCAGGTCCACCAAAGGCCAGGATATATGATATGGCTCGCTAGAGGAACAGGAAGTTTGTAGACAGCCCTCGTCCTGTGTGGCCTATACTGGCTTTGAGGAGACAGTAGAAATGATTCACAGGGCAGCACATCAGTCGAGCATACAGCAGAGAGCTGGCCGGAGCCGAGTGCCTTGTTCTCCTGGTCGTTATCATGAAAGAGACAGACCCTTCTTGTATGCCTTAGCCCAGCGATCCTGGCAACTGTTGCTTTAGAAATGTCCCAAGATTCCATCCTGCCCTGAATCTCAGCCTGTGGAATAGAGAATGTTGAGACAATGATGTCACAAGGGAAATAACGGAACCTTGAAGAGCAGCCGAGCAGAATAATTTTGAATTGCACTGGAATCAGGTCCCACTTGCGCTTTCTGTGCACCTACACAATTTTAATGCAGCCACCGAAGCACTTGCCAGTAGGGGATGGATGAATTGAGAGGGTTGGTTGTTAGTTAAGTATTATAGACATTATGCCTTGAGAGTTCAGATATGGCTCAGTACTGGACAATCGGTGAAGGTTACGGTCAATGAAGCTACCAGTGAAGGCTTTGAATATATTCTGAAGGTGAGAACAGGAATTAGTGAACAAAGGAAGGGACAGAGCCAGAGCCAATGTTCTTCGAAAGCATAGTGTAGACCGAATTACATAAAAAAAAGAAAGAATTGATTTGAAATACAGAATAATTAATAAGAATAATATTTGAATACAAAAGGCACAAATGAGTGCAAAGAAGTAAATAAAACAAAATTGTAATATATAAATAAACAAACCCGTATATGGTGCTTGGTGACAATGACATCTATCTTTAAAATTCTCATACTATATGAATGATTTCTGTTTAAAAATGGAATATGATGCAATCTAACTTTAAACCGACTCTTCATCTCGTCACGTAGTTGCTGCTGATGTGTCCTTCAGTGAGAATAGAGGCCACAGGTGTCGCCAACCTGATCTCATGATGAAAACGTACCTGTGGGAGCTTTTTCGCAAGATGCAAAATACATACCAATAAGTACATATACTGTAACTGCAGTTTCCAACAGAAATGAATACTAGAGGTGGTAAAACAGTGAGCACTTTTAATAATTTTTGTACACAGTCATGATTACAGCTCCACACTGTATGTTTCTCTTTCCGGACGTAACAAGCATGCTCGGTAGCTCAGCCGGCTCAGCCTTAGGTTGCGAAATCCTTGGGTACAAATCCCTTGAAAAACATGACTCATGATGAAAAAGATTAAAGATGAGAGATCTAAAAACAAGCTAAAACGGCATGCTTGCGATTGTGTCACATTCACTTTTGTTCATACTATCGGGTAGGTTTAGGTGTAGCAAAACGTCACGGAGCATTAGAGTTATAGCGTCACTCAATTGACATTTCAAGTCCGAACTGCGGCGACACGTACAAAACCAACATCGCATAAAATGGACCAAATGTAGGCCTATGTTCATCTGTTCCGGGAAAAAAAAAATGAACCAGCCATTCAGTGGACATTTTAACATTGAATATGTCACGAAACGTACATGGCGCTATGTATTTCGTGTCTTGTAAGAAAGTTCCCACAGGTACGTTTTCATCATGAGATCAGGCTCGGTGTCGCACATAAACCGAATAGATATTGTCAGGTTTGCGGGGTTTAACTTTCTTGGACTCAAGGGAATGTATACTGTCTATTACCTGTCTATGCCCTAATTCGCAATAGACCCTTCGGACTCGGAGGGAGCTTGATTGACAGGTAATCTGACCAATCATAATGCAGAATCCATCATTTTGTCCGTCAAACAAATCAGACTGTAGAGTAGATTAACTTCAGTGGACTGAAACTTGAAAAATGAAGTGTATTGACGTCTTTCTATGGTTGAAATTTTCTGATGTTCATTCATGTTTATTTCATGTTTTAAGTAAATATGAAAAGATGATCGGTTCATGTGCCACTTGTGAACTGAGGTGCGGGTGACGGGCGGGTTTTTGCGAAGGGTCAATTGAACATGTAGACCTACATTTATGTATTGATTCAGGTCATTGCTGTGTTAATAGTGAAAGTGTTGCAGAAATGCTAGAAACCGTTCTGTTCACTTACACTAATGTGATCTAGCTGTAATTCGCTTTCAAATGAGGATTTTCTCAATTTAATTGACTGTGAAAAGTGTTTGCCTCAATTTCAAGTTGCGGTCTTTAAATTTTTTAATCACTTTAATGCATAATTTAAACATTTATTTACAGAAAATGGTTAAAAATACTTTGCAATGTCCTAATTCTTTCCAGAAATGTATCTTCAGCCCTTTAGGAGCACGGCTTACTAAAAATCGCATTATTCGCTGAAATCTCAAGTTCATTCATTTCCTCAAGATACGTTATGCCAGGTATCTAAGACTTGAAGACAAATGACTTGAATTAGTGAGACGTGACTTGGACTGAATGCAAAACACTGGCCTGGGTTCATGTCTGGTTTGTATTGCTCACCCTTATTTGCCAAGTGCCCTGCTGAGAAACTGATGGCGTACAATCCCATCTCTTTTTAGGGCCCTGACGGAACTGCTCAAACAGCCAGGCGAGCCCAGGGGTGTGGACAGAGGAGGAGGCCACCACCATATCGGATCCAACGGCATCTCTGGCAGGTCAATGCGCACCAACAACGGTGAGTCAGAGCTCCAGCGTCTCTGCTGAGCTGAATCTCAGGCACTCACGGATATAATGAACATCAAAGAAAATATAATGAACGTCAAACATTCAGAGTTGAGGTAAAAAGGAGCCTTGACAGGTTGCTTGCATTTGTATTTCAATTGCCAGTATGTGAGGCCTGGAGATTTTGGCACTTGAATGTGAAGTATTGATCTCATAACTGTTTAAATATGTATGTTACAAACACTTTCTATAGCCCAGTTAAATATGCAGTGACAACTTCACCTGTAGTTGATTTTGATACGGTGGCATTTTCAAAACATTGCTGTTTGTTTGAGCAGCCTTGCATGGTATCACTGGCTCAACTAATGGTGCCATTTTCGGGGAGGGACTATCCGGTTGACTGACCAATTAAAACCCCTAACCAGTGATGTTGTTGCTTACTAAAGCTAAAATTATTTTCTGTAATTGAAAGAAAATAAAAAGTAAATAAAAATATTAGATGTCAGATATCTTGGCATTCAAGTTGAAGGACTAAAACTACTTAAAAAAACCCTAATTAAATAAATATTACAATTAAACCTAATAGAAATAGACAAATGACAAAATTGCATAAAATTAAAAAAATAAAAAATAAAATAAAATAAGCAGATTCAATAAATACTGTAATAGTATATAAATAAAAAATGCACAAAAAAAAAATCCTCCGAATTTTTGTCTTTTGTCGAAATTTTGACATAATTCTTTTATTTTTTTTTATGTATTACAATTAAGGGATTTTACTCTTAAAACCGGGGGAAAAAATGTCTGGCGATAGGGTAAGAAACCCTACCTTTATTTTTATTTTTTTACCCCATTGACAAATTTATTTTCCTTGTTGTATTTAAGCGTAAAGTCATTTAATTTTGATCAATTTTGCGGACAACAAGAATTTTACTTTTAAGCTTAAGTTTTATTAATTTGATTCTGTGCTTTTGTCTTTTTTATTAGTTTTTAAAAACCTTTATCTATTAATAATTTTTTTCCTGAGGAAAAAAAAATTGCAGTATAAAATACCACTGCCCTTAACACTCCGCCATGCAACTCATTCTGAAATGTGCTACGGGCACGGATTGTACAGTCTTGATGAGGAGAGGTGTACTTTTACTTTTATGCAATCAGACTTTCACCTTGGAGATAAAGGGTGAAAAAAATCATAAAGATGGAGAGAACTGTCTGTAACAGAACCTAAAGTGCTTATCTCCCCCAGAGCACCCTGATAATCAAACAGCAACACCTTTTAATCATGACAATGAATTTTATTTTTATAATCCTGTTTGGTGACACCAGAGTTGCAGCAATTACAGTACACTTGAAAGTCTTTAAGATGACTTTGGTTTGCTTGAATAAACGGCTGTTTTTTTTTTGTTTTTTTTACTATTTATTTAGCTATGTCATCATTCAGTACATCAACATTCTCTTTGCAGTCAAAACTAAAGTTCTTGTGCGATAACGACCCATTAAATATTCCATAGATACACATCGGCCGACAACGTTATTGATAAAATCTCAGCAAATACAACGAGACTTAAAGGCCATCACCTTTTGACCCTGTGAGGGTAATGAACTGGAATGAGGGAGTAATTAAATTTGCGGATATGAGCGGTCATTCTTCTGCTCCCTATCAGCCTTGGAAGAGGAAGTGGTTTAACAAAGCAACTGTGCTAATTAAGGCATAATTAAGAAACTTCAGCCAAGACCTGCTGATCAAGAACACACTGTCCTTCTGTCAAAGAATTAGGGACCCATTTATCTCTCCATCTCACGCACGCACTTCATCACAGGTGTGAGTTTTCCTTAGGAGTGTGAGAATTTCCACTGTGCCAGTGTTTCTGCCTGTACTTCTTTTAACTTCTTCCTCTTCTAAATCCACCTCTTCAATAAGAATTTAATTAAGTGCTCATTAAACCAGCTTGAATAGGGTCACAAAATGATAAATATAAGAATACAAATAAAAAATATATATAAATAACAAATTATAAAATGTATTTTAAAATGAATGTAATTTAAAAAAGTTAAGTGCAATTTTATTGGTAAACTGTTTGTAATTCTTGATGTTGTTGGTGGATTCCCCCATTTTTTGGAGAGAAAAGTGGTCTGCAGTCTTTGTTGAAGGAGTCCACCACCTGAAAATGTTTGAGAAGCACTTTCCACAGGAAGGAAAATGAGATTTCAGGAATCAAGAAACCCAGGTGAGGGAACCTGGCAGAGACAAATAGAAGGAAAATGAGACAGAGATTGAATGAATAAATAGTAAGAGAGAGATGGGAGGGGAGGAAAAAGACCTAAGGGGAGAAATAAAGAAAGAGCGAATGAGACAAGAGGAAAGATGAATGAGTGTGGGAGAGGAATGGTGTGGGTGTGATAGGCTGTCGAATGAAAGGAGAATTAGCGCGATGTTTAGAGAGGAGAATGAGAACTGAATGAGAGAAATGTCTCTCCCTCTTCCATCATCCTTCAATCCTGGCTCAACAAACATTTGAAATCATGGAGTCATGACCTTTTGCAGAAGCATATGCTTTAAATAAGCATCATATTTCCAATTATAATTGTTATTAGTCATGTTTACAACAGCCAGGATCACAGTTTAATCATAGCTAAGGTGAGTATATACACAAAGCAATAAACTCAGGCTTGTAGCTCAAGCCACATTGTTTGTGCTGTGGACTTTAATAATATCATGCAGCTTATTGTCATCATCACCCACAAACACCCTGGCATAATGGTGGCAAGTTTTGCAGCCAAACAAAACAACTTTACCCTCTTAAAAATAAAGGTTTTCTAAAGAATTACAAGTTATTAATGAACAGCGTTGGGGGTAATGAATTACAAGTAATGTAAGTTGCGCAAGATTACTTTTTTAGTAACTAGTAAAGTAACGCATTACTGTGTAATTTAGAAGGAAATATCTGAGTTACTTTTTCAAAAAAGTAACGCTAGTTACTTTGTTTTGCCATGTATTGATTGACAGCTGTCATGTTGCCATGTTGAGAGAAATCAGGAGCAAGTGCAGAGACGTTGTGTGCGCTCTGTGAACATGATGTTACTGTAGTTCTAGACTAAATATGAACATGTATTTACTCATCTCACCTGCACAAAAACAGAATCAGTATTCCTCAAAATGAATAAAAACCATCAAATGCAAACTCAGAATATTATACAAACCTGCAATAATTAAATATATTATACAACACAAATATTATTTATTTGATAAAATTATTTATTTCGATGATCCAATTCAGCCATACTATGCAAAAATGACACATTTGCGTTTCATTACTGATTATGTTATTGATGAACAGTGTTTAACTTTCTTCACCTGCGTCATGTGCTTCATGCAATTTGTTTGAGTTTGCCCTCTACTGTACAGACGTGAATTTACATTTCCTTCAGCACGAGGCGTATTCATTCACTTTTGTTGTGAAAGGGCTTTTACATTTGTAAAAGAATAACTTTTTTATGATAAAAACAAACAAGCAAGCCCTGCCCAGATTTGAAAAGTAACTCAAAAGTAACGTAACGCATTACTTCCCATAAAAAGCAACTAAGTAACGTAATTAGTTAACTTTTTTAGGGAGTAACGCAGTATTGTAATGCATTACTTTTAAAAGTAACTTTCCCCAACACTGTTAATGAAACACTCTAAAAGCTACCTTAAAAATGTACTTCATATCAGCGCGATAGCCTTGTGAGCAGCGCGCGCTGACATACAATGCCATTGCGCTACGGGCGTCCCGAGTTCGAATCCCGACTCGAGGACCTTTCTTGGTCCTGCCCCCCCTTAACTCTCTCTCACTTTGCTTCCTGTCAGCTCTGATCTCTCCTATCATAATAAAGGCAAAAATAAGTCTTAAAAACATCTACATCATTAATCAGTTTGATTGATTTTAATCAATCTGGCAATATTTTTACGCTGACAAAATAATTTTATCAGGTAGAGGCGAGTTGATCAGATAAAAGTGAACTTCTTAAAGTAATGATTTTACAGTTTAATTCAAATCTTTTTAATAATATAGGAAATTAAATAAATACATCTCAAAACTTTTTCCACCATTTTTCTTTCTAGTCAGCTGTGAAGACAAATACAAAACCACAGCAAATTGAATATATTTTCAACTACACACTTCAACCGTGTGTGTGATTGACAGCTTGCTCGTGACAGGTGGAGAGATGTTCGTGTTCATCGTACAGTAAATCTTACAGTTCATCTTTGCTGTCTGGCCGAGCAGCCAAACGCTTCTGGAACCGCCTTCAGGCAAAAACTCTTCCGTTTCTTTCACCTGCTCTGGAGAGACACATTTCTTACACAGATGATTTTACTGCTGATATAAGCATGTTTTTGCTGCATTTCTAAAGATACAGATCTTAGGGGTCATATGTGCAGCTAATGAGTGCAACAGCATGAGTTGTCACACTGTTTGCATTTGATGATGAGACATTGCGTTGTTCGTATGCGTTTAAGAGAAAAAGACTCTGTGCCATATGTGCCAATCATGTTCTTGGCAGACAGCATGTGTGTGTCAGTGTGTGTGTGGGGGGTCAAGGCGGGTTAATATGACAGACCATCTATGAAAAACACATCCATCACATCAAAATGTGTGTGTGTGTTGAGGATGACGTGAATGTCCATATGTCTGTGCATATATTTTTTATCAGTGTTGTTACTGTAATCGCAGTCTAGCACTGGTGGTATGAATAATGTTTCATAAATATGATACATTTCAATAAGACAAAAAGGATAAAAGGCTATTTTACAAAAAAGATGTGACCAGTTTATTGAAATATAAATAAAAAGTAAATATTACAAAATTATTTAAATTCTTTTTTCATAAAATTTTTTTAATTTGTGTTATTATATATTGAATACTATAATACTATACATACGTGAAAGTCATATAGTATTATAGCAAGCGCACACACACACACACACACACTGACTACATTTTTGAACATGAATGTGTACAAAAATGTAGTTGTTGTACATGAATGTGTACAACCATTTTTCCATTTTTCATCAACTTTACATTTTCAGAATCCCTCAAATGTTTATTAATAAACTTTCTATAATAGTTAACTGATGCCTTGGTTGAATTGTTTTCATAATAATTTTTCATAGCAGCACAATGTCTTGCAGGTCAAGGTATTTGAATCGTTTTGATTGCAGCTGTATACACACAACCAAACAATTAATCAGCATTTATTTGTATTATTATAAATGTCTCTACTGTAGCTTTTGATGAAAAGTTGCTGAAACTTTGCCAACCTAAGGAATAAATTATATTTTACAAAAAAAAAACAACAACATTATTTTAAATTGGAATATGTTACAATATTACTGCTTTTACTGTATTTTTGATCAAATAAAACACTTTAGCGTAAAACACTTCTTTTCAATAAATATGTTTAAAAAAACATTTTAAAAAATCTAAATTATTCCAATCTTTTGGACAACAGTGTGTGTTGTCCAACACACACACACACACACACACACACACACACACACACACACACACACATATATATTTTATGGCAGATATAGATTTAATATTTTTCACTTATGCTCTTGAGAATATGCACCAGTGTGACTGACCAGACATTTACTGTGGCTGCATCGTGTGTGTAAAGTGTAATGAAGTGGAAGTTTGATCACACCCATCTTATCAACCGCTTCCAGCGCCCTTCGGCTGACCCCAGCAGCTGTGGGCACCACACACACACACATACACGCGCGCGCACACACACACACACACACGCACACACTCTTCAGACTCAGATTGGTCTAAACACAGCAGACAAGCAGGAGGACATTACCCCAATATTCTGAAGCCACAGCAAGACAGATCATTCATTTCATCACTGACACGTCTTCGTAACAGGGTTAAACTGATCTGAGGCCTGTTGTAATGCTCACTGATCTGAACTCTTTTGATGTTGCCACAGATCAGAGGTGATTTCTGCACTGAGCCTGAAGCTAAACTGGCTACAGAACCAGTAATCAGGATCTGTTAGCGGGCAGGATGGTCTGTTATGTAAACTCACTGCAGAACTACTATCTCTAACAGTTATTTTTGTCTTTTTAGACAAAATATCTAAAACTATTCAAAACAAGATAACTGCATTTGAGAAGCAACATTGCATAGGATGTTTAATATGAATGTTTAATATTAATGTCTTGCTGCTATGGCTGGCCTTTTCCATTTAAAAAAAAAAAAGTATTATTTTTGTTTTCATGTTAAAAGTTGCCAGTGCAATTGCAACAAGACAAATTCACTTAAAGACATTTTCTCTGAAAACAAGTCTTAATATCTTATGTGGTTTTACTTTTCAAGTACATTTATCTTGTTTTTCAGATATTTTTACTAGAAAATAAGACACAAGACATCATGTGGCTTCAGAAGTGCTCATACATTTCTAAGCTATTGCCTACAAAATGAAATTTCATAAAATTAAAAAATATATATATATATACACTTTGCTGGTAAACAGTCACCCCAATCACCATTGGATCCTGCTACAAAAACACCCAATAAAATGCATCACTCTTACAATGTAACAGTGACAGGAAAAACATTTTCTTCAAACATCTAAATATGTTGTTAAGATGTTAATAATTTTTCACTGTGATGTTTTGCCCTGGTAGGATCTCAAGGCTATTAAAGCCCTTTGTATTTCTCCTAATTAATATGATTATTACAGCGTGACTTTCTGCATACAGCATGTTACCGCTGAAAGGTCATCTTAGAAAATGTGGAATCTCAAGAGGACCAGATACTCCAGAAAGAAAAAGATCAAATAAAATGTTTGAAGATCTCTTAAAGGTCAGAAAGGAAGGGTATTATTTGAAATGAGCTGTTTGTGTGTTGTAACAGGACAATATTTGAAATCAATGCTTTAAATAAAGGCCATTGCACACCAGACATAGTGAAGGTTGCTCATGTAAGTTCCCATCTCTTGATACATTCACACAACCTCCAAATGCACTAAAATTGGCTTTGGGAAATAAATAAAAAAGTTACTTTCCAATAGACTGACATTTTATAACATGAAAGGCTACATTATTTAAAGTGGTTTTAATTATAAAAATTAGGTTTTAATTATAAAAACACTTGTTTTATACTATATATATATACAAATAAATATTGATATCAATTAATATGTTATTGAAAAACTTAAAATAAGTAACAGTCAATTTAATGGCCAAATATATGTCAATTATAATAAAATAATGTAAATATGAATTAAAAAAACTGAATGAAGAATGAATAAATAATAATAAAAAATTGGATTGTGAATTCTTTCCAAGCCTTGTCCAAAGCTAATAAAAGTTTGTACTGTATTTTGGTCTGGTGAAACTTTCAGTTAAAGTCACTTCAAGGCACTTTGGAGGGATTTAAATCGGCATGCCGCCATGGCAATTTAGCAACAGGAAGCTTCCTTCCTGCAAATGCACCAATCATAAAGCTGTAGTAGAATATGTCAATCAAACATGCATTGATGCCTGTGTGAAAGGAGTATGATTAAAGTAGAAAGAGAAAAGTACAATGGTGAATGGCAGTTACATAGAGAATGAGTGAGAGAGAGAAAGACATCTCAGGTCGAAATATGCTTTTTAGGAAATGGAGTGGAAAGCCCGAAAATACGAAAAACTCAGAACAGTGGAAAACATTGCCCTTTCAACCTCTCTCCTTCCATCTGAAAGAGGTTTAAATGTCACAAGGCAGATAGTACATGTGGTCTGAGCAGAGACACTGAAATGTCAAGCATAGCAGGATGACATATGTATGCTTGTTTCTGTAAATACATGTCTTTAACCCTAGAATGCATACATGGCGAGAATTTTGTTTTTGCTGTGTTTTTCACATAAAATGTTCTTTTCATCAGACATTCCGCGAAATACACAATGTAAGGGATATAGGTCACTCAAAAACGAGCACTTACTCACTCTCATGTCCTTCCATAGTGTTTGACTTCATCTGTTGAACACAAAAGTTTGTCACTCTTTTCCATGCATTCACAATGAATGGGGAACTGAAGCCTGAGACCTTTAAAGCCTGAAAAAAGATACAAAAGTGCCGGAAAAGTATCTTCTTGAAGTTAGACAATATCCTGTAGTGTGTAGGATTTCTTTTATGGTGATTTTGAATGCTTTTTGAAGCTTGATGGCATATAACATGAGTTTGAGTGAATGATGACAGAATTCTCATTTCTGGGTGAACTATTCCTTTAAGGTTTACTAAATTTAAGAAGGTTTGTATTGATACCCCTAGTTTCTACAGTACACCTGTTTCCTTTGGAAGTCAAAGCAATGAGTGTGTTTGAAATCTAAATCTAATCGGCTATGTGACTTTCCAAAAATTATGTCTACTGAGATAGACAAGCTGTAGGCGGGATGTGTGTGGGTAAGACTCAGCTGGTTTGACCTTCGTGCATGTGACAGATGTTTTCAGATGTCCTCAAATCCAGCTGTTTTTCATTGCTCTGTGGAAATCGGAGGGTCAAATCCTGCAAAAGCTGTGTCTGATTTAGATTCATCTGCATGAAGAAAAGCAACACTAGACTAAGCAATTTTAAACCTTTCTAAATTTCAAAAGGTGGAAAAATAGTGTATAATTTACAAAGCTTAAAGTAATTTCAAACGATTTTATTTCTTATGTACAAAAAAAAAACAAAGGAGAAATTCTAAAGACTGTGCTGGTCTTTATTTTTCATGCAACTAAAATGAATAGGGACTGGAGCTTTCATGCTTAAAAAAGCACACAAAATCACCATACTGTAAAAGTGGTCTATATGACTTGTGTGCTTCAAAAAACCTGAAATATTATGGAGTTCATAAGTGGACATAGTAATGGAAAAATATGAGCTCTGGAGGGGAAAAACAATTCAATGCTTTTCACTTACATCTTACTGTAAATTTCTGCCATACAGTAATAACACATGAATAAACACAGAAATAACACCGAAAATGCAGTAATAACACAGAAATAACACAGTTATAACACCGTAATAACACAGTAATAACACAGTAATAACACAGGAATAGTGCAGTAATAACACAGTAATAACACAGTTATAACACAGTTATAACACAGGAATAACTCAGTAATAACACAGGAATAACTCAGTAATAACGCAGTAATAACACAGTTATAACACAGGAATAACTCCGTAATAGCACAGGAATAACACAGATATAACAAAGGAGTAACACAGTTATAACACAGAAATAATTCAGTAATAACACAGTTATAACACAGGAATAACTCAGTAATAGCACATGAATAACACAGATATAACAAAGGAGTAACACAGTTATAACACAGAAATAATTCAGTAATAACACAGGAATAATGCAGTAATAACACCGTTATAACACAGGAATAACTCATTAACACAGGAATAACACAGATATAACAAAGCAGTAACACAGTTATAACACAGAAATAATTCAGTAATAACACAGTAATAACAGGAATAACTCAGTAATAACACATAAGTAACACAGGAATGACACAGTAATAACACAGTAATAATTCAGTAGCAACACAGAAATAACACTGTAGTAATAAAACAGTAATAACACAGTAGTAATAACACGGTAATAACACATTAATAAAACATTAATAACACATTAACAAAACATTAATAACACATTAATAACTCAGTGACAACAGAAATAACACAGGAATAACAAAGAATTAACACAGTAATAACAGAAATTGTCTGTAAAGCTGCTTTATAAATACAAATATACAAATAAAACTGAATTGTATTGAAAAAGTACTGCATTCCTCTGAGAAACTTTGCATTCTTTCACAAAAGATTTGTGTTCTCTCGCAAAACGATTGCATTCCGTTGCAAAATTATTGTGTTCCCCTGACAAACTTTACTGTACGTTCGCTTGTGAATAATTTGCGTTCTCTTGCAAAACTACTGCGTTCTTTAACAGAACTAATGTGTTTCAACAAGAAATGTTGAACTGTCTCGCAAAACAATTGCGTTCTCTTGCAAAACTATTATATTCTCTTGCTAAAACATTTGTGTTCTCACCAAAACAACTGTGTTCCCCTTAGAACTTTACATTTACTTGCAAAATATCACAAAAATATCAAAATATCATTATCTCGCAAAACTGTTGCGTTCCCTCGCGAAAGTATTGCATTACCTCGCAAAATTATTGTGTTCCCCTGAGATACTCCACGTTTGCTCCTTGAAACCTTTGCATTCTTTTGTAAAACTATTATTTTTCTCGCAAAACTACTGTGTTCTCTAGGGAAGCCTTGTGTTCTCTCTCAAAAACATTTGCTTTGCCTTGCAAAATTATTGTGTTCCCTTGATAAACTTTGTGCGCTCTCAAAACATTTGCATTCTCTCGCAACACATTTGCGTTTCTTCGCAAAACTATTGTGTTCCCTGCTCCTAACTCACAAAAATCACTGAAATCTAGTTTTTCCTCCCACCGTATTACTCTCACCACAAAAGTTTTGCAAGTGAATGCCAAGTTTCACAGGGCAATGTTTAGTGAGAGAATGCAAAAGGATTGAAATATAATCTCTCTCTTTTTTTGATCCATGTGGTCTACTTTCATGAGGTATTTGTGTCCTTTTTGAAGCTTGAAAGCTTTCATTGCAATTACATGGAAAAAGACAAGGCAACTCATACTCAAAAATTCTCCTCAAGTGTTCCACAGAAGAAAGTCAGTCATGCAGTTTGGAACGACATGAGGGTGAGCAAACAATGACACAACTGTCTTTTTTGGCTGAACAACCCCTTTAATGCACACAAGCTCTCATACAGCTGCATTACTAACCACCTTACATCCTAAACACATACACACCAGTTTATCTCAAAATAACCACAACAAGCAACTCTATGACATACTGTACACACACTTCTTTTGAAACATGCTTTCACACTGACAGCATCAGCACATCATGAGAGAGAGAGAGAGGCATAAGAAGAGAGGAAATAAGAGTGAGGGTTATTAAGTGTGACAGTTGAGCAGCTGGTCTCTGTGTTAGACATCATACATGCCTTCATCTCTCCCTCCGTCCTGTCTTTTCTCATGCCTTTTTCCCCCTTTCATCCATCGCCCTTCTCCCAAAACAGAAGTAACTGCATCAATAACTGAACTGTGAAAACCTCTCATCTTCCCTTTGTCTTACAATCATACTCCACAACATTTGCTGCACTTTATCTTTTTTTCTCCTTCACTCCGGTTCTCCTATGCAGCCCAATTAGAGAGCTGCATGAGCATTGGTGAACACCCCTCTTCTGCAGGTGCACTGTCCCAGTCTGACTGTGCTCAGATAGGGATTGAAAAGGGTCATACCATCTGAAGAGCAGAGAGAGGGGGGGACGGCGACTGGAGGTGGTTTGAAGGTCAGAAAGCTGCTGGTGTGTGTGAGAGAGCATCAATCAGGTTAAACTGAACAGGTTCACACACACACTATTGCTTCGCAAGCACTTTGTAGAGATTGGGTCAGGCTGTGCTGCTGAGTGAATGAATTGCATTGTTTTATCAAAGAATTATGGGGGGGGAAACAGCACAACTGTTTTCAGCATTGACGATAATAAGAAATGTTTCTTGAGCATCACATCATCATATCAGAATGACTTCTGAAAGATCCTGTGACACTGAAGACTGGAGTAATGATTCAGCTTTGGATCACAGGAATAAATTACATTTTTTTAAATAAATATATTAACATATTAAAAAGTATTACAATATTTTACAATATTACTGTTGTACTGTTGTGTTTCCATTTTTATAGGGACATTCCATAGGCATAATGGTTTTTATACTGTACAAACTGTATTTTCTATCTTCTAACCCTACCATCACACAAAACGTTCTGCATTTTTAGATTTTCCAAAAAACAAAAAACAAAAACAAAACATTCTGTATGATTTCTAAGCTGTTTTCTACATGGAGACCAAAAAACATTTGGTTCCCATAATGTAGGGAATACCAGCTACACACAAACCCAGATGTGCATTACAGCATCTCACTGAAAGCCTAATGCTTAAGAATATGGGAAATAGCAGCTAGAAATATGCTAATTAATGCAAACATCTGCGTACATCTTTATCCCAACCGATCTGTACTGCTTGATTCTGTTCCATATTGTTCAAGTTCTCTAAGTTGGCTTGCCCTACTGAGCATTTTCCTCATACTCTCCCACACCAACAATAGAAACCCTTAATTATTACTAATAACAAAACAAAGGAAATTAAACAGATCTTGGCTTTTACATTTCCTGAAGAAATTTCATAATTTATTGATATAATTTTTAATGTTTAAATGCTTTCAAAGGCCATGTGAACTGCCTATGAATTTTTTGGCTATTTAATGGCATTGTGACTGTGTGGGTCGAGGCACCAAAGTTAGATACACCCTTCAACAAATGGGTAGTTGTTGTTGTGTGTGTGCGTGTGTGTGTGAGGTAACTAAATGCATGTTGACAGCAGTAAACTGTGTCAGACTGTGTGTTGTGGCACAGATCTAGGGCCAAGTGTAGTTGTTTGACAGAAAAAGGTGTGTGTGTGTGTGTGTGTGTACCAGTCTAACAACCCATCACTGTCACTACTTATTATTCGTCAAAGTATATCAGAGCCAATTCAATTCAATTATAAGTGTGTACTTGGAGAAGTGTGACATAGTAGCTGATCTCACACACAAACTCAATTCCACTTCTAAAGCAATAAAGCAAGGCAATATGGCCTTGTCTTACTTTCTCTTTCCCTCGTGGCAGTCAATATTTCTTTTGCATATTTGGTTATTTTACTGTTTCTTTATCTCTCTTTTCCTGTCTCGGTCTCTGTTTCTCTCTCATCCTTACCGTAAAATGGTCTTCAAAGCCTTAAAGGGCTGGACAGTAATATTTAAAAAGCTAAATGAATATGCATGTTGATTGCTCTTTCTTCCTGAGCGGGATGATGCATTAGTAATGAGAAGTAGTGTGTTTTCTGTGGCGAGCCGTGTGTGTGTTTGATTGAATTTTACCCCGAGGGACCTCCTACCCTCAGAGAGCCACGGATGGATATCAAACGCTTTTTCTGCCGTACACATTGTTCCAGTGAGGAATCGCTCTACAAAACGTTTTGTGAAGTCTGTCTTAAAGTTAAGCTGAACCTCCTGTGGATGGTCAAAACAGCAGGAAAATTCCTTCAATATACAGAAAACAGAGATGATTTAATCTGTAAGGTTTAAAATTTCACTTCAGTGTAATTCTCTATAGATACCTGACCTTTATTTCTGAGAGAAAACAACAGATTTTAGCCTCCACAAGCTCAACTGTGTTTTGGCAGTATCTTCATGATTACTCATATAAAAAAAGATTTTTTTGACAAGCTTCATTGTTGCAAATAATAATAATAATGCTAACAATAAAAAAAGCATAATGAATGTTATGTATTATAATATTAATTTTTTTTATTATTATTTATTTATTTATTATTTATTAAAGTTTTAAGTTTTAAAAAAATTCTAAAATGTTTGATTCTGCATATCACACATGACACTTAAATATAAGAATAATATATTTAAAAAGCAATATCGAATAATAATAACAATAATAATAACAACAACAACAATAATAAATCATTATGAATAGTATGTATTATAATATTAAAAATATGTTATTTAATAAAGTTAAAATAATTTTTGATTCTGCATATCAGCGATCAGACTCTTAATCATAAAAATAATAAATCATAACAATGCAATATTGGACTATCATTAGAATCTAAAAAAGGTTTTAGTCTCTGACAAGCTTCATTGTTGCTAAAATAAAATATATATTTTTTTATTTATTAAAGTTAAAATAATTATATTTATGATCCTGCATATCATTTATCAGACACTTAAATGAATAAATTATAAAAAGCAATATCAGAAGATCACTAGAATATAAAATATGTCTGAAAAGCTCATTGTGGCTCCTGTTTTGACTATATTGTGATATCACTGTGAATCCATTTCAGATTCATTGGGATTCTATTGTAAAATCATTATTGTGAGATCACCATAGTGACTTCATAGTGATTCTCCTGTGACTTCTCACTTTGACTCTGCTGTGACTTGCTCTTTAGATTCCTTATGTAACTCAGACACATCATGTATTCCTTCTCAGCCAGCAAGCAAAACTGGATTGAACGAGGTGTGCTTTCATCATTGAAGAATGATTTATGAACTGATTTATACCAGTCAGCCCTGACTGATATTGATCTATATCTCTCTCTCAAAAAAAAAAAAAAAAAAGGGGGGGGAAAAAGGAAGAAAAAACCGCCCAACCATTCGGATGGTTGTGCAAGAAAACAAAAGTAAAATGATTTCTATTTCGTATAAGTGCTGTTCTTCTGAACTTTTCAGTCATCTAAGAATCTAAGAAACATTTTCCACACGAACAATAAACAGCACAACTGTTTTCAGCATTGACGATAATAAGAAATGTTTCTTGAGCATCACATCATCATATCAGAATGACTTCTGAAAGATCCTGTGACACTGAAGACTGGAGTAATGATTCAGCTTTGGATCACAGGAATAAATTACATTTTTTTAAATAAATATATTAACATATTAAAAAGTATTACAATATTTTACAATATTACTGTTGTACTGTTGTGTTTCCATTTTTATAGGGACATTCCATAGGCATAATGGTTTTTATACTGTACAAACTGTATTTTCTATCTTCTAACCCTACCATCACACAAAAAGTTCTGCATTTTTAGATTTTCCAAAAAACAAAAAAAAAAACATTCTGTATGATTTCTAAGCTGTTTTCTACATAGAGACCAAAAAACATTTGGTTCCCATAATGTAGGGAATACCAGCTACACACAAACCCAGATGTGCATTACAGCATCTCACTGAAAGCCTAATGCTTAAAAATATGGGAAATAGCAGCTAGAAATATGCTAATTAATGCAAACATCTGCGTACATCTTTATCCCAACCGATCTGTACTGCTTGATTCTGTTCCATATTGTTCAAGTTCTCTAAGTTGGCTTGCCCTACTGAGCATTTTCCTCATACTCTCCTAAACTATAATTATACCCTGTACCCCCTCAATTATATGATCTATATCCCTCTCCAAAAAAAAAAAAAAAAAAGAGAGGGGGAACAAGCAGTAAAACCAGCCTAACCATTCGGAGCAGCAAAATCAGATTAATAATCTACAGCACTCAAAGTAATTCTCCTCCGTCTGTCCTCACTCGGCCAGTGTCCACACCTCACCAGGTTACCAGATCCCTGCACAGTTACCGTCATGCAGTTATTATTAATTATGACGCAAACGTCAGACTCCCATGGAGAAGAGGGGCCGTTACAGGTAGTGGTGTAATGTAACGAAGTAATAATACTTCATTACAGTACATTACAGTATTTTTTGGTATCTGTATCTGTACTTTACTTGAGTTTTTATATTTCAGCCAACTTTTACATTTACTCCACTACATTTTCTAATTAAAAGGTATACTTTTACTCCGATACACTCCAAAGCATATTCGTTACTTACAACAAAATAGTCAGAAGTCAGAAGAACACGGACTGCAGGAAAGCAGGTTTGACGAATCAGTGGTCTGGCGCATGCAAGACTCCTAAAAACACCGTTGCTCATACGCAAATAAGTGCACACCTACAGATGGTGGGGGCTGGGGTGTGCGATATACAGCATCGTCTGCGATAATATGGTAAGTGTTGTTGTACTGATGTGCGATCTGACATTATCAAGTAAGCTGTATCACCAAATCACACACAGAATGCACGCACGTGATTTATTAGTCTACTAAAACTCAAAATTCCAGGCATTCTAAATTGTAGATGGCAAAAATGCTTCTGTATGCTTTTTATATTTATATAATTTAATATAGTTAACTTAATCTATATCACGCAAAGAGTACCGTTTTCTGCATTCAGAGATCAGCATGATTTCTGCATTCAGATATCAGCATGATAACACATTTAATAATCATTTTATACAAGTTCAGTAAAGCAATAAGTGACATAATATTGCTTGTTTTGCTCAATTTTGCTAACGAAAATAGTTCCAAACAAAGATCACAGCACTGTTTTGCATCTCTGAGCAATGGACGGTGTTTACTTATTGAATGAATCAGCTTTTTGAACGAATCGGTTGAATAAATGATTCAGTGATTCACTCATTTACACAGTCAAGTGCTTTGTTTCTGAATGAATCAGTCGTTTGAATTAATCGGTTGAATCTCAGTGACTCACTCATTAACAGTCACTTGCTGTCACCTACTGGCGGTTTTAATTTCACATTTCTACTATTTTTTTCATGTTTTAAATAATTTCAAATATCAGTATTCAACGTTTTATGTTAAAAACAAAACATTATTTATGCATCTGCAACTGCAGGTTAAATGCATCCATGTCCCCTCTAAGATACATAAACTGTGTAAATACATCTAAATGCTATTTCAGATGCAGATTCCGAAAATGTTTTCTTATGTTGGAATGAAAGACACTAAGTACCAGATGAAGTGCTTCTTATTCTTACCCAAAAATACAAAATGGAAGAAAGAGTTAAAACTGCTTCTCAAGCTGTGCACGAGCATTTATATATACATATATATATATATATATATATATATATTGTTTTTTTGTGCTTCTTTTCCATTTTGCATTTACTTGTACTTTTACTTTCAATACTTCAGTATGTTTAAGATTAAAAAATACTTTTCATACTTAAGTACAATAAATATCACATACTTTAAGACTTTTACTCAAGTAATATTCTAAACGGTGACTTTAACTTCTACCAAAGTCATTTTCTGGTAAGATATCTGTACTTTTACTTGAGTATGGTTTTCAGGTACTTTATACACCACTGGTTACAGGGAGCTACACTTCAATAGCCATTTAGTAGTTCATTAAGTTATGTAACTCTAGTCTGAGAGGAGCACAGGCCACCCACCCATCACTTTATCATCTACAACGAGGAACAAGCAATGGAAAAAAATAATGGAGAGCAGAGAGAATTGGGGCAAGCAATATATTTTTAACCTTCAACATGTTACATGATGTCGATCATAAAAAAGTGGCATGCTAAAAAAAGTTTGTAGTATGAGATGGGCTGAGTTGGCCTCTGACCTTTAATTCTTTATTTGTAGCTGATTAATTGATTTCACAGGATTCAGTGAATGTAATGTAAGAATAATGTGAGCAAACAGAACAGGACCAAGAGGGTAAGGGGCAGATATAGTGTGACAGTCATGTCTGATTGTATTACAGTCTGATCTCCACGTCTGCGTGTAATGGAGTTTAGATGATTAGATTACAACTGCAGCCTGACCACAGAAAATTGCTCAGAGCCTCGTGCTCTTAATGTCAATCCACCAGCACCAGAACTTGGAACAGTGTGGACTTCCAGGCATTGTGCACTGCAGACCAGGAATTCTCTCTTCAGGCAGAAAATAAGCCTCTCAGCTGATTTCAGACCAGCCTGTTGGACAGCTACTGCACGTGGACAATAAAGTAAAAAATATGCTGTATAAAGGTCAAAGTTCAACAAAGGCTTTCAGAGCAATGCATATTTTCTTATGAGAGGTTCAATATAATTTTACATCAGCTATGTCTACATAAAGTTAGTGTTTGAGATTATGCAAGAGAAAGGCTCAGATTGTCCTATACATACTACAGCAGACACATTAACTGCAGTAAATGTCAAAACTGATAACATTTTTCAAACCAATGTGAAATACATAGTTAAAAACCTATTTTATGTCAGTAATTTAATGCATTTGAGGGTAAATTTGGAAAATAAGCCTCTCAGCTGATTTCAGACCAGCCTGTTGGACAGCTACTGCACGTGGACAATAAAGTAAAAAATATGCTGTATAAAGGTCAAAGTTCAACAAAGGCTTTCAGAGCAATGCATATTTTCTTATGAGAGGTTCAATATAATTTAACATCGGCTATGTCTACATAAAGTTAGTGTTTGAGATTATGCAAGTGAAAGGCTCAGATTGTCCTATACATACTACAGCAGACACATTAACTGCAGTAAATATCAAAACTGATAACATTTTTCAAACCAATGTGAAATACATAGTTAAAAACCTATTTTATGTCAGTAATTTAATGCATTTGAGGGTAAAATTTAATATTCAATAAGAAAAAGACACCTAAATACCCAAATGAAATGCAGTCCCCGTCTAGATGCCTATGAACTCTAAAACACGGTCACAATTTAAGTCTTTTCTTTTTTTCTTACTTGCTAGTTTGCAACTTACTAGCAAGTAGCTAATCATAGTTTTTGATGTAAATGAAGCCTATTGTCAAAAAACGTCCTTCCTATTTTAATAAGAAATGTTAGTGCAGAATAGATTATACAGTGCAGTATAGCATAGAGCTAACTGTTCTTTGTCTGTTTCTCTGTTCTGTAACTAGTCTTTAAGTTATAGAATTGAGTAACATTCATAAGCAAATTGTGTATGAACAGAATAACACTTTTAATTTCAAACAAGCTTATTTTGCTGCGGTGTGAACATAGCCAGCCATTATAGAAAGCTGGCTATTATTCCTACACTCTATAGAAAATAATATAAATATAAAAAATAAAGGTTCTTATTGGCATCTCTGGCTTCATGAAGAACCTTCAACATCCATGGAACCTTTCCAATTCACAAAAGGTTATTTATAGTTGAAAAAGGCATTTTAGATTAATTAAATGTTCTTTACACTAAGATAAAATGGCTGAAAGTTTTTTTTTGGGGTAACCCAAATTGTTCTTTTTTTGGCATCATTGCAAAAAAAACCTTTTGGAACTTTGGAACTTTTTGGAGTTTAGCCTCATCTTATTACAGTTTTTTTTCAACTGCTTACACACAAAATCTTTATTTGTCAACGGAGCTTGACATTAACGTTTTTACTCACCGGCCACTGTGGCTAGTGGTTTTCCAAATTTACTAGCCCCTCAGCATTTTCACTGGCCACATATTTGTTGTTGGGAAATTACGTTTTATATGACTTAATACTGCATACAAAAATGTATTTAAATTGATTTCCAGGTCATTTTTGACCTATTTAAAGGGCATTTTCCCCTAACCGTATTAAATGCATGTATCGTTTTTCATATCAAATTCTTACATTTTACTAATAATTTCACTTAATATAATACGATAATATAGGGCTGTTACCAATCATATGAAATCAGTATCTACAAAACGGATCTTTCCACTGCAGAAGAAACAGAAGTGACTGAAGTGGCAATCAGATGCATTTACACAGTTAAACAGTATAGCTGAAATATAGCACGAATGCATTTACACTGTATGCAAAATTATAACAGCATAAATTATGTTATGAGCTCAGTGTTTTAAAATTTATATATTTTTAAATATACAAATATGAAATGTTATTTGCATTTTATTCGCATAAACAAAAAAATGCAAATATTTACATTTTGTGTGTGCAATTCTTGGATTTGTGTGTAAAGTTTGGGGAAAAAAAGAGGCAAAGTTTTGAAAATGTAAGCAGTTGAAAAAAAACTGTAAACACATCTGAACCAGGTGATCAAGATCTTAAGGATCACTAGGACTTTCCAGACAGACGTTTTGGAGCAGGGTGGATCCAAACTCTCCAGGATGGTGAATGGCCAAGAGCAGGACTGACACCCTTTGCATTGGAGAATCACTTCACATGCAAGAGCCTTTGACCAATCTCAATTACAAACTGACATTCGTTACTATGCTACTGAAGGGAAGAGTGGAAAATCTGCGCATTTAATTAAAGAATCTCTCTGCTTGATTGACCCCTTATTCAATTCAATTCAAGTTTATTTGTATAGAGCTTTTCACGATACAAATTGTTGCAAAGCAACTTTACAGCAAATTATGTTTCTGCAATATTTAGTGGTTGCTTATCAGTGGTGACTGTCAGTTAATGTACATATGGCAGAAATGTATGGAAAAACAATTAAAGACGTAATCAATTAAAGACGTAATCAAACAGACGATGAACACTATTAACAGCGATTATTATATGATGCAATCAAACTTATAGCAAAATGTGGTAGTTCTGTATGTTGTTTCAGGGTTGGCATCATCTGAGGGCCTCTGAGGGGTTGGCATCATCTCTTCTCAGGTGTTCTGGATCCAGACTGAAGCTTGTGTAAATCCTAGTTACCACGGGATGTCAATTTGATCAGATATAACGGCAGTCCAAGATTATGAGATGCATTATTTGAATGCTTGGCCAAAGAGATGTGTCTTTAATCTAGATTTAAACGGAGAGAGTGTGTCTGAACCCCGAACGCTATAACTTGGAAATACTTTGGAAACTTTGGAAATACCTTATCCGTATTTCCAAACACTACCAGACTCTATTTTACCCATTCTCTTTCACAACATAACAGACAGAAAATAAGAAGAATTGGAAAAACTCAGAAGAAACTGAGAAAAGATGTCACACCTTTAATTATTGGAAGTCTGACACTTCTATTCTAGAACAAGCCTCTAGAGGAAAACACTACAGTAGATCGGTATGGAGTGTTACAGATCTCTTATTCTATATGTCCTTAAACACACCATCATGGTAACACACGACACTAAAAAATGCAATAAACATTAATTTAACAACATATGTAACACAATACCCAAATGTACACAACTGATCACAACTTAGTTTACAACTGATTTTGTAAACTAAAATCTGAAATTACTAAAGTGCCTTTTTTAATGAACAACATGCTCTTTTGACATAAAGGTCTTGGATTTACTATGAACAGTAGACATATAGTCTCCATAACACAAAATATTTATCATTATAGCAATGATTATGTAAAAACTGTTCAAAAAAAGAGAGAGCGCAAAGAGAATTAATTTGGAGGAACACACAGATCTCCTGTTGTGAATGAGATTGAGTTGGTGTGGAGTTTGACAGGCGGACATGGGTGTAAATCAGCCAGGCTTTACTACAGACACACACTGTGCAAAAGACATGAAGAAATACGTCTTTCAGTTGCATAAAACATGGTATTTTACATATTTTAATGCACATAGCTCCAGTATGCTTATTGCTCAATACAACGCTGCATATATGATGAAACATGCTCATCATGCTGAAAACAGCTCTTTAGCTATGAATCTATTCACAATAAACAGCATCAGTCAGATTCTGGAAATGCTTCTGTTGAAGTCATCAGTGAGTGTAATTACAACTTAAAAAAAAAAAAAAGCAAACTTGTGTTTGTTTGATTTTGCTTTTTAAGGCAAATTCAAGGTGATGAGCAATACTATCCGTAAATCTCAAAAGAAAGCAAGCCACCAATAATCGCCATAAACATAATTGAAAAGTATTTATTTATAATTTTTAAAATGATCAGAATGTATTAGGCTGCATAACAAATAAACACACAAATGCATGCAGAAATTACATTTCTGTTATGACAACTCTCGGAGGGATTGGCATGGTAATGTACATGACAATGTTAAAGAATTTGGTCTTGGTGGAATAGATCTGCTACGCTGCTGCTGCGGCAGAGCAAGTAGCGAGACTTGCTACTTGCTGCAAATATAACATACATGAAATAACCCCCATATAGCATACATGAATCACCTCGTAGCAGATCTATACAGGTGGAGCTGGGGAAGGTGGAGGGTTTCTGAAGCAAGCTGCACTACTACAGCAAACACTAGTCATATATTTGAATGTTGAGCAGCGAGCTCATTGGCTACCGATACAGGAGAGAACCAGTCAGCTGTGCCATGTGATAATGATGTCATTAGTTCATATTGAGTTAGACCTATTGTACTGCGCCATCTAGAGTTTCATGCCAGAACTCTGTATTTGATAGCAATTTGACAGCAGAATCTGGACCGGAGGACTAACAAAGTGGAAATGTTCTTTTTATAATGCTATGTGTGATTGTGTGTGCATGATTAACCCTTTTCAAATGTGTCAGACAGTGTCAATAAACACAATATGTGTGTCGACACAATTTGGACCTGACATAATCTATGATCTGCATCCATTTGCTGTGATATAACCTGAGCATTTAATTGTACATGGACTGCATATATGTGGCATAATGATCCATCCTGCCATCCTAAAGCACACATATGCACTAACACTAACATATATACGTTACGTGAATATTCACACACAAGCACAAAGTGATCTGACAGAATCAGGTCAGTGACCACCAGTGTTGGGGCTAACGCATTACAAGTAACGCGAGTTACGTAATCAGATTACTTTTTTCAAGTAACTAGTAAAGTAACGCATTACTTTTTAATTTGAAGAGAAAATATCCTTTTTCAAATAAGTAATGCAAGTTACTTTTTTTTTCAAATTTATTGATTGACAGCTCTCTTGTCCTCATGTTGAGAGAAATCATAAGATGTTACTGTAGTTCTAAAATTAATATGAATATGCATTAATTCATCTCACTCACAAAACCCCCCCACAAATTCAGTATTCCTCAAAATGAATAAAAATAATGCAACTTAGAATATGACGCAAACCTGCAATAATTAAATGTCAAACATCACAAATATCCTTTATGTATTTAATCCCATTCTATTAGCTTCTGACCTTCGATGATCCAGTTCAACCGTACTAATAAGCACAAATTACTCTAGTCAAGACAAACATTGTGTCTTTTTTTTATTGCTGAAGTGTGTTGAAATGTCTTCTTCTGCATTCTACTCTACGGACGTAAATTTACTTTCCCTTCAGCCAGAGGCTTATTCATTTCACTTTTGGTGTGAAAAGGCTTTTATATTTTCCAAAAATAGAACTTTTTTATTTTAAAAACAAACAAGCAAGCCCTGTCCAGATTTAAAAAGTATCGCAAAAGAAACGTAACGCATTACTTTCCATAAAAAGTAACTAAGTAATGTAATTAAGTTACTTTTTTATGGAGTAACGCAATATTGTAATGCTTTACTTTTAAAAGTAACTTTCCCCAACACTGGTGACCACACTCCCCAGCCCAAAGGGGAGGACACAGGATGTGTGTCCTAAATAACCTTTAGTGACCTCCACACAGCGTATAGACAGCAGACTGTCGCATATACAGCAGTCTCTCATGCATCCGCCTTAGAAATGGTAATTAATGGCACACGTGCACAAACATACCCGTAGGAAAGAAAAATCTTTAAACAAGAATAATATTTTGAGCAGTGACATTTCATAGATATCAATACTGTTATCATATTTTATCATATATTTTGGTAGATTTTGTTTTCCCTTTTTCTAACTTGTTTATACTTGAAACAGGAATAAATCCACCAGTGCATGAAGACAAAATACATATGCACCAACCCTGTAAAGCCTGATTTATGAAAGAATGGTCATAAAAATCAAACTATTCCAATTTATTGAATCTTTAGACAAAATCTAAAATCTAAATAGTTTGCATATGTGTTTTTGCATACGAGTATCATATCCGATGGCTCATTTAGTATGACATACAGTAGGAGAATAAGAAGCTCGTATTCAATTTTATACAGAGGCTCAATCTGAGCAAAAATATGCCATTTGGTGCAGATGCTTATATTTAGAGTACATGGCCAAAAATGGGGGGAAAAAATGGAATTCTGGTTGCTTGTAATTGTGACAACGAGATGCAGTTTAATGTAAACCAATAAGATCTTTGAGAAGAGTATAGCAGACTACGTACATATCAGTTGTCACTTTATATCTCTATAGTCAGATGTCTTAGTAAGATGAAAATTAAATGCTTAGTTTTATGATCAAAGTTCGGTACTTTTTATTACTTTGTTTTTATTGTGGAGACAAAACACATAATGCAATGCAATAAAATGATGATTTTTGAGATGAACAAATAAATGTTCCTCAAAAACTTGATGCATCATATTTGATATTCATACTTAAAAATGATGTGTGGACCTTATCAAGCCTATAGTTGCTTCAGTCCAGTAAGTGTTCATCTTGAAATATTACTAACAATATAAAAGTTCATCTTACATTTACTTTACAAAAATCATTAAAGATTTCACACCAAAAAGACACATGATGCGTTGCCACTTCTCAAGTAAATTATTCTTGTTTTAAGGATTTTTCCAGCTATTTTTACTGAGAAGAAAGTCAAAAAAGACTAATTAAAAAACTTTTTGCAGTGTACTTACATAAAACATAACTGAGAATTTCATTAAGATTGTGACGTTATGCAACAGCAGCCTACACACATTTATACAACAGACACTTTCATTTAAAGTCAAGCTATACATAGCATTAGTTCATGTGTTCACTGAGAACTGAACCCACGACCTTGACGCTCTACACTGTAGAGTCTACAGGAACCTCCGAGCTATAAGACTCACGCATGTCCTTCATTCCCCTTTACTCGCTGAAATTAACGGCAGACTTTCTCCTTTACTGTATAATCACATGCACTCATCTCTCTATAAATATGCTGACTTCCCTTTTACTAACGCACCCCTCCTCCTTGTGTCCCACTCTCTCCTCTTTGCTCCCTCGTTCCTCTCTGTCCTCCTTCTCCTCCTGTGCTTTCTCTCTTCCTTCAGAGCATAACCACCTGAATAATGTCATGCTTCCTCCTTTGAGTCCCGCAATGGCTCTGTCCCAGCCTCACAGCAACCTGGGCTTCAACAAATACTCCTCCCTCAAAACCATGGGTAAGACGCATGCACAAACAGCTGTCACATCTTGTAATGCACACCATAAACGCCACACATGTTCATCAAGGTCACTTTACCCACAACCACTGATTACCATTGCAAATCATTCGCAGTGTCATTGACTGCAGGGAAAACACACATATGCAAATATCACCTCTCAGATCAAGAGGGGAAAAAAAGCCTGACATGTTATTAAAATCACAGGCGGGCGTTCTCGGGAGCGTGTACTGTACACATGCGGATATGATAATAATGGACACAAACACACTCTAATCAATCACAGCATGACTCCAAACACAGAGGGGCCTGTTCACTAAACAGCCACACTAGCGTTCGTTCTTTGCGCATTACCACCGAGACACATATAAATACACACTCGCTGAGAACTAGGGGCTGATGGGAAATCGGTTGAAATGTACTAATGTGTTCTATACATGAAATTAAGAAAAAATATACACCCTATGCTGCTGCAACAGCATAAAAAAACAGATTCAAGGACACTAAAGCCTGGAAGTCGTGGCCTAATGGTTAGAGAGTTGGACTCATAACCCAAAGGTTGTGGGTTCAAGTCTCGTACCGGCAGGGATTGTAGGTGGGGGGAGTGAATGTACAGCGCTCTCTCCCACCTTCAATACCACGACTGAGGTGCCCTTGAGCAAGGCACCGAACCCCAACTGCTCCCCGGGCGCCGCAGCATATATGGCTGCCCACTGCTCCAGGTGTGTGTTCACGGTTTGTGTGTGTTCACTGCTGTGTGTGTGCACTTTGGATGGGTAAACGCAGAGCACTAATTCTGAGTATGGGTCACCATACTTGGCCACATGTCACGTCACTTTATTTTTATATATTTACCTGGTTGTACCAAGAAAAAAAAGAAAAATCAATATAGTTCGGTTTGGGGTTGGTAAAGTTTTTTTTAATCAAGTCTTTTATGTTCATTTTTGTGTAAACAATGATCATTATTTTCAGGCTTTTTAAAGGAAAGAAAGTTCAAAAGAACAGCATTTATTTGAAATAGAAATATTTCGTAACAATACTCTAAATGTCTTTACATGAACTTTTTCTTTACATGAACTTTTCACCAATTTAATGCATCCTAGCTGAATAAATACTGAGTATTTTTTATTTTTATTTAAATCATACTGACCCCAAATTTTTGAACGGTAGTATATACTACAAATCTTCTTTCTAGTGGTTGGGAAGCTAATTTGAAACTAGTTTGCTATGCTTCAGCATACAAACACATAATTTTAAGTTGTTTAACAAAATAAATGAATAGTTAACCTAAATTTTATTTTCTGTTATCATTTACTCACCCTCCACATCTATTTGTCTTTTGTGAAACAAAAAGAAGTAATTTTGAAAACTATTAAAGTGTATTTAATTTGCTTAACTATCCAAACTATATATGATTGTTTGGATACACTCTCAAAATTAAGCTTGTCACTGAGACTGTACCCTTAAAAGAACTACTTTGTACCTTATTTATACATAAAAGCTTCACAGTAGTTCATTATGGGTACTTACTGTATTACTACTCTATTAAGTTTAAAACTTAGATATACATCATGATTTATACTGTATACATGTTCTACTTCAAAACTTGCCATCTTGACATAAGAATTAACATACCCTAGAGATCTGTTGAACATCTCAGGAAGCCTAATTGTGACAAATTCTGGTCTTTTCAGCTCACAACAAAAAATGGCATTACATGATGGCATTAAGAGAAAACTTCTAGTCAATACACAATGCATGTTGAGAAAGCTGTTTCTAATCTGGCACTAGGACAGTGTTGATAAGGATACATTTACAATTCAATTCAATTCAAATAATATATCATTTCAAAATATAATTTCACAAATCAATATGAAATAGATTGTGGGATCTTACTAATGTAAAACATATTGTTTCTGTTGCACATGTTTAACTCACATCAAAGAGATATGAGATGATTAAACACACAAAGATGGAGAGATTTATTTTTTCCCCTTCAAACAATGTGTAGATATGGTACAACCGTGTGCATGCAGTCTCTGGCACGGTGTCTTCTGTTGGATTATTGCATTTGGAAAGCTTGAGGTGGATCAACCCTGACTGCGCTGGCAAAGAGAGTGGATGGGGAGAGTTCAGCAGGGCAAGTGGAGGGAAAGATGAGAGGATGACGGGAGAAAAGGAGGAGGAACATGCACGTGGGGAGGGGGGTAATGAATAGGGTCGGAGCCAACTTGTGGCAGGTGCCTAAAACAGCTTTCCAGCACCGTCTTAATTAAAGAATAATGATTGGAAACAGACAGACAGATATAGAGAGAGGCAAACTAATTTAAACGAAAGAAAGTTGTGAAGAAAGAAACAAGGGAGAAAAGTCAAGAAGGAGACATAAGAAAGATGAGAGAAATAGTAGATGTAGTAAAGAGGGGAAGAGATGGTAAGAAAGGAAGAGAAGAAATGGACAGAGAGGCTGTTGGTACATTTACCGTCTGTTCATTAGTTAGATACATATGTTCACTCTCTGAGCACTTCCTGTGTCTGACATCATCAGGCCGTTATGTCACATTCTCTCCTGTTGCAGTGCCTGAATGCCCCTGAGGACCACACACACACACACACACACACACACACAAAATGTTTTTCTATCATTTAATTGACTACTATTGTATTTATACTGAGCTAACAATGTGTTTAATATCCTACAAATATATTTTTATATATAATAGTCTACAAATGCATTTTCTTCATAAAGTCCTAAAAATGAAGGCAAAATGACCCAAACACATATGCACATATGATAAAATAATTACTAGAGACTAACCATAATCTTAACCTTTGCACTAAAACACGTACGACGTGTTGTGATGAGACATGGCTTTGGCCCTCAGCATGTTGCAACATCCCTAAAAACCCTTCGGGTTTCATTCTGACCTTCTAAGCTGATTGTAATACTAACCGACATTCACTCATGCACAACTACAAACAGTGAGCTTGTCCGTACTGATGCGGTCAAAAAGAATCATAACAGTAGCTGCTATTGCCAAGTTACCACAGTTTTATTTTAGTGACTACAGTATTTTGGCAGAAACTATGATTGCCACCGGGCCAGGATATACTTTGAGATCACATGTACATATACAATGAAATTATGCTACATGCTTGTGTTCCTTTTCAGCAGGTACTCGCCTCATGCATTAGCCATAACTCAATCGATGGCGAGAAAGGACAGTATAGGAAGTCAGGATGGAAAAGAAGAAAAAGGAGACAAAAATGACAAAACAGTAAAGCAAGATTGTTTATGTCTGAGGGCAGTGAAGCGAGTGGCCTGTCTATAGCTTGCAGCACTCAGCGGAGATGGGCTAATTTGACGAGACTGGCTAAAAGGCTAACTCTCCTCTGTCAACTATGCTAACATGCTAACCCACTTCAACCTGCAAAAGAATAAAATAACCAGCCTGTCTTATACCATTCGTAACCCTGTACGTAAGCCCAACACATATGTACTGTGCCTTGCGAAAGTATAAATTTGTTTTCACATTTTGTTATGTTGCTGCCTTATGTTAAACTGCTTTAAATTACTTTTTCTCCACATCAATCTACACTCCATACACCATAATGGTAAAGAAAAAAGCTGTTTTTTAACATCTCTGCAAATTTATTAAAAATAAAAAACTTAAATGATTCCATTGCATAAGTACTCATACCCTTATCTGTGGCAGTTGAAATTTAGCTCAGGAGCATTCATATTGCTTGTAAATGTTACTACACGTCAAGTGAAGTTAACCTGTGGCAAATTCAATTGAATGAGTATGATTTGAAAAGGCACACATGTCTTAATAAAAGGTCTAACAGCTGATAATGCATATGAGAGCAAAAAACAAGCCCTGAGGTCAAAAGAACTGCATGTAGAGCTCAGAAACAGGTTTGTGTCAAGCCACACATCTGTGGAAGAGTTCAGAAAAAAAGGGTCATAAAAACATGTAGTCTCTGTTACCCGTAATGGAAGAAGTTTGAAACAACCAGGGCTCTTCCTAGAGCTGGCCTCCTGGCCAAACTGAGCAATTGATGGAGAAGGGCTTTGGTTAGAGTAATGAACAAGAAGCTGATGGTCACTCTAGTTGAGCTCCATGATCATATGTGTAAATAGGAGAAACCTACAGAAGGACAAACATCACTGCAGCACTCCACCGCTTTATGGCTGTGTGGCCAAACTCAATCTTCTCCTCAGTGAAGACACAGGAAAACACACTTGGAATTTGCAAAACAGCACCTAAAGGTCCCCCAGACTGTGAGAAACAATATTATCTGGTCGGATGAACCTCAGTTCCAACCATCATGTTTGAAGGAAACCAGGCACTTCTCATCACCTGCAGTGTACCATCCAAAGTAAAATGTGCTGGTAGCAGCCTCATGCTGTGGGGCTGTTTTTCAGCGGCAGGGACTGTGGAACTCTTCAGAGTAGAAGAAAAGCTCAGTGCACCAAAATATTGAGATAGCTCTGGACTAGAAAACCTAGTCCAGAGCATTCAAAACCTCAGACTGGGCAGAAGGTTAACCTTCCAATAGGACAATGACCCTAAGCACACAGCAAGAGTGGCTTATAGACAACTCTGTAAATGTCCTTGAGTGGCCCAGCCAGAGCCTGAGCTTGAACCCAATCAAATAATTCTGGAGAGACCTGAAAATGTGCGTCTGCCCCTATCCAACCTGACAGAGCTTGAGAGGTGAAGAGGGGAGGAATAGAATAGCAGATAATAGCCAAATGATGATGAGAAAAGCCTGTCGCATCAAACAAAAAAGATTTGAAACTGTAAAGGTGCTTCAGCTAAATATTTAGTTAAGGGCATAAATACTTATGCAATGTACTTATTTCAGTTTTTTATTTTTAATACATTTACGAAGTTGTGGCAATTCTGTTTTTGCTTTGTCAATATGGTGTATGGGGTGTAGATTGATGTGGAAAAAAGTAATTTAAAGCAGTTTAACATAAGGCAGCAACATAACAAAACGTGGAAAAAAATGAATTGAATACTTATGAATTATGAATACTTTCGCAAGGCACTGTACCTAACTAAAAAAATGTTTAAAACATTTCACAGAAAGTGCTTTTTGGTTTCAGTTGGGTAATGTTGCAGTACAACGTTTTAAAAACTTTCTAGAACCTGCTTCGTAGGTTGTCCTTGTACATCAAAGTGTCAATATAACACATTTTAACCATACAAACAAAACCAGATCAAACTGCAAACCATTCTACTGTCTCCTTTCAACTATTTGAATCCTCTCTTCACTGAACATTCCTTGCATTGATCCTTTCAAACAGAGTCCTGCCTATATAATTCATATTTGATCATGACCATGATGTGAACTGCCACAGCTCCCTAAAGTCATTGTATGTACGTGCATGCATGCATGCATGTGTGTGGCGTGACGTAAAAAAGAGCTGAGGGCATCCTCATGTCCCGCTTGATGACCCTCTGCTCCAGGTGTTTTACTCATTAGATCCTCTAAACACTAAATATAGTAAAATACATTAGGTTTGTACACCATAGGGTATGTGAGTGTAGAAGCAACACTATTAAATGAACGTGTTGCATATTTGTCACAATGTTAGCGTTTTTATTTCTGTTTTTTCCTGCCCTTTCTCTCTGCAGAAACTACAGCAAGGGATTACTACCCCAAGAGCTACCCCATGATGGATTACGCACACCGCCAATCCTCGCCTGCAACCTTTCAGCCTATTGCTTTTCACCCAAAAGACAAACCCTTTCTTCCCCCTCTGGACATCCATACTCCTTTGGCCATCACCATTACGTCAGCTCAAGTCTCCAAGCCCAAGATCTCCAAGACTAACACCCACCCACTCACCTCGAGCTCGGCCTTCAAAGTTTGGGACCCCAACAAGTGCCATGTCCAACATCAGGTCCCTCTCATGATGCAGCCACAGCCACCACTGTCCCAACCAAACAGTCGGCGTCAGGCCTTCTCCAACAAGCGTCAGTTTAGCATCGAGACTCTTCCAGAGTTGTTCACTCAGCCTCTGGGGTACAGACAGTCTCCGCACCTCCACCCAAAACACAAGGGACTGCCCACGAACAGCAAAACAGAAGTGACGGTCTGAGGGGAAAGCCTGGAAAGGATACAAACACAAGAAAGCATGATTTCGATTAGACAACCGGATGCGAAAGCTTCTACACATGTGCTTCAGTTATATTTATAGTATATTTCCTCCATGTATTTGTTTTGGACTAGATTTATATTCATTGTTCTATAATACAAAGAACTGAAGGGGAAAACTTTGCATGGTCTTGATTCTGATTCTTCATGGGCCTTGAATCCCTGGTGATCCTACCTCCACTCTAAAATTCTGGCCTCTCATACTGCTGGCCTTCAGATGTCTCTTGTGGCCCAGACCCATGTGTCCGATACCAAAGGGCAGGAGCCTTGCATCTCAGGAGCCTTCACACCCTTCTGGACAAGGCCATTGTGCTGTCAGCTTCCATCAGCCAAGAGCTGCCACGCAGTGAGATATTATTCCGACAATTCTAGACCACTGAGGACAAAGAACAGCGAGGAAGCATACGGAAGAGGACAGCAAAGAAACCAAGGTGCCCTGTGAGAGGGAAAGAGAGTTTCAAGTGTTGTGATGTCTAAGGGTTTGTTATTTCAGTCAACGGATAAGGGTCTAGGTGAATTTGACAAAGTCCAATGTCCCTAGGTCTCTTTACCTCAACACCATCATCAAAGGATGCATTCCAGCACTTGTCCAGGGAACGAACCGCCAACATCAAGTCATAGCTATTCTGGCTGTTGCTATTTCAAACTCTTGTTTGAGACACAGCACAGGTAAAGACAAGGTCGATAAGCCAGTCTCTGTTACAGACAGAACTCAAGAGAGACATTTCAGGGGACGACAGTCGCCCGCAGAGATGAGGTGCCATAATGACAGAGGAGGTGAACAAATCCGGCAATGTCATAAGTAGCACTGCCAAAACAACTTTGCTAAATGGACTTGTGTGTATTTTTTGCAATATCTGTCAAACAGCCTGCTTCCTTTGAATACTGCTGAATGTAAATAATTATCCTTTTGGTGAAAGCAAGAACCTTTTAGACCGATGATTTGGTGGCGAAATCTAGCATGTAGCAGCAATACCTACACCCTATTGTAGCATCTTAATGGGCATGGGAAATCTGGTGGTGGGCATCAGTTTTAAAGTGAAGAGTTTAGGTGTCTTGAGAGTTGCTTGAGAGACCAAGGAAAATGGTAGCAATACTAGGCCTATCCATCCTCTCCTGCCTGGGGCCAAATGACTGATGGACACAGCTGTCAAACTCACTCTCTCTCTCTCTGCTGTTCCAAGCTGTTCTCAGCCAGGCATTTGGCTGCCACCCTGCCACAGAACAGCAGGGGGCGCTGTAATTGATGATGGCCTGCTTCTAATACAGCAGATCCAAAATATGTTCTCCCATACTGCCTGTAGACTCGTCTTTCTTGTCTGTCTTATCTTTTTTTTTCATTGACAACGGATCTGAATGGAGAGTTATGGTTATTGGTCAAAGACAAAAGGCGAGACCACAAAACAAAGTTTTGATTTTTTATGCACCAATTTAAAGAAGACCCGCAGAGATGTCTGATGGTAACCTCTTGCTTCTTTACATAACAATAAAGCATCTGTTTACCAAGCAAACGATTGTGTCTAAAAAGTAGCACACTTTGTTTGAACAGCCTTGTGAGATTTTACAGGCCAATGACATCTGATGTACAAGCCACCTATAAACTGTACAAGGGACTATAAAAGAGTGTGAAATGTTCAATGGAACTGCTTGCAAATAAAACGGCAGTATTGTGAGAGACAGAAAAGGATTATTGAACTCGGAAGGAGGAGGCAACGCACTCGTAATGGTACAAAGCGTTCCCTTCTAAACACTAGATCACATTATAGTCATTGCAGTACATGTTACGGCAGTTGGGTCTGTAATGAACTATAAAAAAGGACGAAAAAGAAAGAAACATGTAGCTCTCTCTCTTTATATCCTCACCAGCTTTATTTTGGAGATAATTTCTACTTGTGGACCAACTCCAGGGACAGCAGTTCCAAAAATATGACAACAATTACAGTTACAGCATGTTCCTGGATGGCTATTTTCAACCGTTGAATTGATGCGAGGATGTATCAGCATGCTCTCTTGGGTCAGCATCGAGTCAAACTATCCTGAGCTACAGTGATGCTTCGTTCTGTTTCGGTGGCACTGGCTCCAGGGTATCATTGGGTTTCAGGGGCAAGCCCTGGAGGACAGACATGGCTGTCAGACTCTCCTGGCACAGAGATATCAAGCGATGCCAAGGTGAGCCAGCTACACAGCCCTCTGCCTGAAATGGAGTCACTTTGTCGGCCGGGAGGTCATGAAGTCTGTCTTTGAGGAATGCCAGAAAAGAGCAGAGCAGATTTAGCTTTTGACAAAACCACAGTGACAAGATCTCTGGCTGGATCAGCTTAAACCCTAAATCAGATGAGGACTACCGTCCAGGAATATACTTTGACTAACTCAAAGCGCTGGATTGGTCAAATAACTACTTAATTCCACAGTTTAAGGACTATAAAGTGAAATCAAAAGAGGTTGCGTGCATTCACATCTGTTACAAAGAAACACAAGGTGTAAATATCTACTTTCGAATTCCTTCGGCGTGAAGAATCATTTACAGTGGTTATTTTAAACCACCCAAATAAGCTGAATGACTGTTGTTTCTGATTTCTTCTTAAAACTAAAGCGTTCTACCTGTGATGTGAATGCCACCAGGTAGCATTTTATCTTTAGCAATACATGATGTACTTTTTACTGTTTATGTACTATTTGCAATGTCGTCTTTTTGTACCGTAAGCGTAATTGGAATCAAAGTCGAGCCTGCCGCAGTTGACAACCATTTGACGGAGATGAAGTGCTTCCGAATTTTAACACCCTTCTCACCTTCCTTACTAACTTAAAAGATGTCTTGCCATATTTGAAGCTTGTGCTATATGTATAAAGCCTATCATTTTTAAAAGACGTATTATAACCAATGCTTGAATGACATGTTAGTTGCCAGTCCAGAGACATGTAATATGTATATTGGAGAATCACATTGTTCCCATTTGTTTGGTGGCTCCATTCGCTTGGTGGTATGTTTGACCAATCTAATCTTATGCACTATTCTAAGCGGTACCTTTTGTGTATGTATAATTAGGATGAATTCTACTAAGGGCTTTAAAAGGAGGCATGTGCTCTTAATAGGAGTTGCCCGTGTTCAACATGGAAAGGGTTCGTTTTTCCCAATGCAATGACAGGGAGTACAGTTGCTTGTGTCGGAGTGGACAAAGTTTACTAGGGTAAACTATAACAAGAGGTTGTGAAAGTGATGCTCTGTCCTGTGATCAATTTTTTTTTATTTCTTTTGCCACAACACACTCTGTATGTGTGTGTGTTTGTGTATTACTCTCAATCACAAAGCAAAAATGATGTTCCCTCTTTGAGAAAATGGGACTTTTCTTGTTTGAACCCTGAAAAGATATGCAAAAACATGTTAAGGACATATGAGAGCTCATTACAGAAGTGAAAAAAGACAACTGCTCTAAGTTTGAACTTACCAGCATTAAAGGAAATCCAAAGCCAGCTACAGCAATTGCAGGTTGATCCTAATTAAAAGCCAATGGTTGCATCATTGATAAAGAGAATGACAGGAAGACTAATTAGGCTTGTCTGTTGACTTAAACAAGGCCAGTTATTTTACAGCAACACTAGCATTGAGAAATATCTCCGGTCATGTTTCTTGTGTCTCACATGTTTACAAAGAGCAAAAAGTTAAATATATAAATATTGTGTAAAATGTATGTATATGATGTGAATATAAAGCAGCATTAGTTCACAGCTTTTCTCAACTACATACACAAACTAAAGCTGAGGATTTGACATTGTAAACAGTGTTTTGTGTAAATTTCCCAAAGGCTTTTCTAGGTGCAGCCAGCTCACGTTACCCCATGTCCTAACTAGGTGGATTGCAACACATTTCCAAGTATTTCCCAAAGGTATTTAGAATAAGTGTTGAACTAAACATACGTCTCAGAGATCATTCAATCAACATTTAATTTGAAGCAAAAAAAAAAAAAGTTTTTTAAATTTTAAAATGGGAAAAAGAGACTATACTTCCTTTTAAAGCAATTAAGTTCTCATACCAAGAAGCACTGCAAGTGATGTAATAAAATTAGCAATCAGCATACATAAAAACTTTAATTACATCATCAGCCGGGCTTTGTGGGATCACTGGGAATTTTACTTCCTTTTGCGCTCTACCAGGATTTTGGACCAGTAAGCAAGAAACTGTGGGCTACCCAAAACAGTGCTATAACAGAAGTCATGCCTGGTTAGGACAGAGTTGTTCACGTTTTGATATCAATAGCACACTGCACTCTTTTTATTCCTTTTATACACAGCTCTCTATCATTAGCATTCACTCTCTCCTTTCCACTCATCCTAGCCTCCTCCTCTGACTCTTCAAGGCTCAATGGACGTTCACACTGACTGTGATTAAACTGTTGGGGGTCACAGAGTCTACCCTTTCTGCATTCTTAAAGCTAGTGGTCATATTACATGGTTTATTTTCATAAAATTGACCTTTACCTTACCTTATCTTTGTTGCATCAGTAGTTGTTGTCACTTGTGCCACCCATAAACTGGCAACTTTTGATAAAAAGGAAAAGGCACTGTCAGGGTGTACATCCAGACACTTTTCATCTTCGTTATCTTGAAACTGACATAAAGGTACACACAGGGCCTGTAGAGGGGTGTAAGAAGTACTGAAAAATTATACTTTAGTATGGGTAGTGGGTACTGTGACAGCATTTTACTTCATTAGCTAAAAATATACTTAAAAATATACTCAAGGGAAAGAAAAAAAATCTGCATTTGCATTACAGTTCAAACAATTATATAAAATAAATAAATCAATAAAAATAGTACTTTTGTACAGCAAGGACACATTAAATTGTTCAAAAGTGACAGTAAAGACATCTTACAATTGATTTCTTCAAATAAATGCTGTTCTTTTGAACTTTGTTAATCAATAAAAAAAAGTTTATTGAGCACCAAAGGACCAATAAGAATGATTTCTGAAGGATCATGTGACACTGAAGTGGAGTAATGATGCTGAAAATTAGCTTTGCCATCACAGAAAAGAAAAGAAAATCATAAATAAATTCTAAAATATATTAATAAAGAAAACTGTCATTTTAAATTGTAATTCTATTTTACAATATTACTGTTTTTACTGCATTTTTAATCAAATAAATGCCTTGGAGAGCAAAAGTGACTGAAACAACAACAACAAAAATCTTACCTCTGAAGAGTAGTGCAATTGTGCTTAAAATATATTTTCTTAGCTTTTGAAATAGATGAAATTAGACTGTTTTTGTTAAACTGTTTAAAAATGTTTAACTTTAATGCAATGCAACCTATATTTACCACATATACAAGACTCTAGGATACATCAGATGCTAAACTAAAATCAATATACTTAAACGCGAACTGTGCACTGTGCAGATTGAACGTGCTGATTCAAATTCATCTTCATCAGTGGTTATAATCTAGACACATGTTGGGGTGACTGATGAAACATCTCTTTACAAGTATAAATGACCATAGTTTGAACGATTACTGTAAATTTTACATTGAAGCAGATTTTATTGATTGTCTCTTGAGATTCTCTGACTGTGATATGCCTTTTTAGTTCAATTAAGCAGAGGAAATTATGCATTCTCAATAAAAGAACATATAAATGGAGATGATGACTAATTAAAATATACTTTATACTTAGTACTTTGAACACCTAAGTGAAATTGTAACAAGTAAATTTCCAGAACACTACTTTTATGATAAAGCACACAAAATATTTCAATAGTTTTTATATCCTTGCCTACAGGAACCCTTGCAAAAACTGATTTTTAAACCTCAACTACTGCACCATGGCTGACAGTTTCATTGATTATAAGCTAGTTTTGCCACGTCACTTGCTCGCAGTGTGGACCCGATATTACTGTAGTCTCTCTTTCTCTCCTTGCTTTTCTCTCACTCTGTCACTGTCTCGTTTGTGTTTGTTCCTCCATTTCTCTCTTTATCTCATTGGGACAGTGGGAGGCGTAAGTCTTAGCTGTCAGTGATATCTAAGTTAATACGGGTCTCCTGAGGCTGGGGAGAGAGAGAGAAATGGAGGATAATACAGTACATGATGATGAAGAATTGTGGGTGGAGAGAGGAGATCTGTCATCCTATCCTCTCGTTTCCATGTACTTCATCTTTTTTGCTTGTCTAATGTCCCATTTCCATATCTGCCATGCTTTCCCCCCTGAAGTCTGGTTGCATTTTGAGGAGATGCTGAATAATTCAGAGAAATAAAATTTACAGGATGGTGAAAGAGGGAGACAGTCAGGGAAACAGAACTGTAGAGAGCACGTGAAAGACTAGAGATGCAAAAGCCAAGCTGAAATGCATCTGTTTGAGAAGAACCACAGTTTGTAGTTATGTAAGTTATACGTTTTAAAAGACATTTATGGATTGTTACAAAGGTCAATGTCTAGGAAGGTTTGGTTTGATTCTAAAGGAGTATCCTAAATTTAAAACAAGCTAAAGGCCCCATGAAGTTGCTTAATTAGCATGTTTTCTGCCCTATGTTTACATATTCTCAGTTGAAACAGGAAGTTGAGGTTGGACACATTAAAATCTCATCCTTTTTTTTTGTTTGGCTTTAGGGGATATTTTCATCCTACAGATCTGATTGGACAAAAATTTGTTTAGTTCAGGATGAGTCATCAATATTTTTTCTCTTTTCTCAATAAATATATATATATATTTTGATATACCAGAAAATAATTTGGCAACTTTTAGAAATAAACCAGCCACTAGCCAATAGATAGTTTGAAAAGCAAATTGACACAGATACTTTTTTTTCTGTTAAACCTATTTGTAAGCTGATAACCATAGAAAATACCATAATTTAAACTTAAATAAAACACATTTAATGCACTTACAGGGATACAACAGAGAACATTACAACACCAACTACACACCATTGTAAAAGTATATCAATGATCATCTAATAATAAAAAGTACAATTCCCATGCTTCAATGTAACAATTGTTGTAACTGTCATATAGGAAGTGATCTGTAATGTTTTCTGTTAAGTCGGCATGAGAGCAACCTTATTCAATAAATTATAAGTATTACTATGAAACGTCTCAGGTTATGTATGTAACCATGGTTTCCTGAGAAGGGAATGAGACACTGCGTCCTCTAGAGGTCGCTTTGGGGAACGCCTTCAGCGTGACCGGTGTCTAAAGCATACTTCTAAACACGACAATAACATTGGCCGGCGACAGCCTATGACGTCATTACCTGTGTGATCACAGTATAAAAGGGGGCCGGGAGAACACGTCATCCGCTTCTGTGTCTGAAGCTTGCGTCCGAAGCATGGCAAGGGAACTAGAGGACGCAGTGTCTCGTTCCCTTCTCAGGGAACCATGGTTACATACGTAACCTGAGACATTCCCTTCCGAGGGAACTTCGAATTGGGGAACGGTATACCCACGCCACCATCCTGAGGGAAGTGCATACCAGAAACCATGGCGAGCACTAAGTACCGACTCTACTATAGCCATGGGAGTTGCCCCAAGGACACCTTGATGGCTGTCAGTGACATTATCCCCTTCAGCCAAGGGCCTGAGCTGCATACCCTAAAATAACTTACCTGTTAAAGGCTGGGCTGGGAAGCCCAAGCCTAGGGCAGAGCTCAAGGCTTGGAATCAGAAGAAAGAGATTCCTTTAAGGAGATACTGCCAGGTGTCTAAAAAATCAGATCAGAACCTGGCCTGCCACCCAGGGGGCTACTGCCAGTTCTGAATGAACCTGCTCAAAGAACTGACTCGACAGATTTTTAGTAGCAACACCCTGCTCAGAAATGTATCAACAGAGATACATAAGTTGAGTGGAGTCCAAGGTGAGAACCAGGGACTAAACCAACTCAGAGAATGGGAACGAGGTTGACACCGCGTAACCCTTACCATACAGGATTTTAGAAAGTGCGCAGAATGGCCTGAGCTGCATACCCTAAAATAACTTACCTGTTAAAGGCTGGGCTGGGAAGCCCAAGCCTAGGGCAGAGCTCAAGGCTTGGAATCAGAAGAAAGAGATTCCTTTAAGGAGATACTGCCAGGTGTCTAAAAAATCAGATCAGAACCTGGCCTGCCACCCAGGGGGCTACTGCCAGTTCTGAATGAACCTGCTCAAAGAACTGACTCGACAGATTTTTAGTAGCAACACCCTGCTCAGAAATGTATCAACAGAGATACATAAGTTGAGTGGAGTCCAAGGTGAGAACCAGGGACTAAACCAACTCAGAGAATGGGAACGAGGTTGACACCGCGTAACCCTTACCATACAGGATTTTAGAAAGTGCGCAGAATGCCTAGCGTGCACACTTACCACAATGTGGATTTTAGAAAGTGCACAAAAGCTCAGCATGTGCACTTACTGTAGCATGGATTTAGAAACACCATTGCTAAGGGGTAACCGAAGCTGTTACTTCGACAAGCCTAGGAACCCCACGTAACTGTGGCACGCTCAGGGAGTGACAATTAATTCAGCAGGAGACCGTGTGCTCAGAGCGCATGTGAATTGAAAAGATGTATCTCATAGAAAAACCTTCCATGTGAGGGGAGTATCGCCAACTCAACCATAGCAGTCACAGAACAGACTCCAGAGCATCTGCCCATGCATAACTAGAAGGGGCGTAGCACCCAGCTCTCAGACTGAGAAGGGACACCAACGCCTGACTGGGAAGCAGCATGCTCATAGATAACCCTCCAGGGTGAGGGGAGCACTGCTGACCTCACTAAGAGAGCAGCCTAAGAGGAAGGCAGAGTCCTGACATGCTACCCAGCGGAGCTCACAGAGCGAAGGATTCGACACTCAAATGAGAGGGACTCAGAATCTCAGAAGGGAGCAGCGTGCTCGCAAGAGACCCTCAATGGTGAGGGGAGCACAGCAAGCTCACTCAACAAGCAACCCACCAGGGAGGCAGAAGATGGCCCAGCAACCTGGCGTGACCGCTAACCGGAGCTCAAAGGAGTGGAGGCCCAACTCCAAAAATAGGAGGGGGACTCAGATGCACGGACTCAGATCTGGGAGCGTTGGTCATAGGTGACAATCTAGGGTGAGGGGAGCACTGCTCAGCTCAGCACTGCTAGGCTGGACCCAAATAGAGGCAGCTTATCAGGGAGGCAGCAAGTGGCCCAACTACCTGATGTCACTGTAGGTTCAAACCCTAGCAAGGAGAGAGAGGAACCCAGCTTGACCGAAGCGATCAATAGCCCAGTGTCAGAGTACCTAGCTCAAGCAGAGAGGAGGACTCACAGAGTCTTGCCCAGGACTGGCAGCTCCCGCAGGACCATCCCGCAGTGAGGGGAGCCCAGCCATATCTGGAGCAGCGCTCTTGGCTCTCAAGCTGAGGCAGGCCCTTGGAGCACACACTGGGAGCGACTCATAGCTAACCCTCACAGTGAGGGGAGCACTTCTCAGCTAGACCAGAAGGCGGCGCTAGATTTTGGCTCGACCAAAAAGCAGCCCGCCAAGAAGGCAGAAGGTGCCCCAGCAACCTGGCATGACTGCTAACCGGAGCTCAATGGAGTGGAGGCCCAACTCTCAAAATAGGAGAGGAACTCATACGCTCAATTTGGGAGCGGCGTGCTCATAGGTGACCCTCTAGGGTGAGGCGAGCACTGCTAAGCTCAACCAAATAGGGTCAACTTATCAGGGAGGCAGCAAGTGGCCAAAACCTGATGTTGCGGTCACGGAGCTCAAAGAGTGGAGGGTTCGACCATTGGCAAAGAGAGAGGAACCCAGCTCAACCGAAGCGATCAATAGCTTAGGGGCAAAGTACCTAGCTCTCAAGGAGAGAGGAGGACTCACATAATCTGCCCAGGACCGGCGAGCTCATAAAAGACCCTCCCGCAGTGAGGGGAGCATGGCCATATCCGGGGAGCAGATTGACCGCAAATGGGACATCAGAAACGGGATCCAGTTTAAAAGGGGATCACACATTTCAACAGAGAACAACAGGGTCCCAGCATAGAGGCAACTGACCAAGTAGGCGACAGAGACGGGCCTAACAACTCAGTATCGTCGCATATGGAGTTCTCGGGAGCAGCGCTCTCGGCTCTCAAGCTGAGGTAGGCCCTCAAAGCACAAACTGGGCGCAATAGGCTCAAAGCTAACCCTCGCAGTGAGGGGAGCACTTCTCAGCTTGATAAGAAGGCAGCGCTAGATAAGAAGGGGCAGTCTAGCAGGGCCCAATGAGAGACCATCAACGGATGCAGTTGAACGCAGTCTTATGCTCTCTATCTCGATAGAGAACCTGTAGAAACAATGGGACCCAATAACCCATTCATGCATACAGAGCTAATGCTCCTCAGAGCCAAAGCACTCAGGTAGGGTTTCCGCAGAAACACATCTCACTCGTACCTCAGGGAACGCAGTGTACTCAAGCCTTCTCCACGGAGGGGCAATTCACTGGTTCGACCATAAGGGCAGTGTGACAGTGAGGTTGCGTGGGCCTGACTGTCTATTGAACTGCAGAGTGGAGTTAAGGAGTGTTAAGCCACTGAACGCCTCAGCTAGAGGAGCTCTAGCTCAGAGAACGTGCATGATGGTTGAGAGGATGACTCAAATCTCAGGGGACCCCTCGGGGCCGAGACATGAATGGCTCGTCCTGGCCGGGGCAGCTTCTCGAAGCAAACACCCTGTCAGGACATCAGGGAGCACGTCACGAAGCATTATACTCCAAAAAATGCTCAACCTGAAAGGAGGACCCACGGGTCCTGAGGTTGCAGCGTCATACTGTGGACCTGATGACTAAGAAGGCTCTCGCAGAAGCCCAGCAACTTGGCTGCGTGGTCCAGTAAGCATGAAGCCGAAGATGTAGGGCTATCATCCAGCCTGGATCCAGTACAGACAGGTGAGATCATCACCACAATCGGTCAACAGCAAGAAGTTCTGACTTCAGCAGGGGAGGTGCTCGCAGAGGTCCTAAACCTCAAACAAAGTCAGAAAAATAGAGACAGGTCCAAGTAGAGCTGCGGAGAAAGCTAGTTAGTGAATTTACATAAAATTAGCAATAGAGTAAATGAAATAGATCAAACTCACCAACCACGGCTCCTGCGCATGACTCAAGCTCACAAATATAATCTGAAGGCGAAGTCCGAAGAGCGCTTGGGTCCGGACCCTAGTAGGTAGTTCTATGAGACTTAGAAAGTAACAAAAACACCATAGGTCCAGCATGAGAGACTGCAATAGAAGCGCAGGAGGGGAATCAAGCTGGAGAGCAGTGTAATGTGGTTATCTGATAAGGACATGATATAAATCATCTGTCCAACAACTGCAGACAGATATCCACATTATACAATTCCTATATAAACAGAAGTAAATTACTAATTGGTAAACAAAAAAATGTCCTGTCAATTTCCCGTACAGTTCTTTCCATGTTCTGCCTATCAACCGTGAATCACGGCAATGGGCAGACAATTCTCACCCCAACTACAACGCGCAGCATTCCGTGGGAGCTAAACACACTCCGCCCACATGCTAGATTACCTCAGAATTCAAGCAAGAATTGAAACCGCTGCCGCGAATGTGTCGCTATTCCCGCGAGAGGCGAATGCACTCATGCAAACGCTATCTATGAACTCGGGTAAATGGTGAAGTACTCACCTCCCCCACAGTAGTCCCACGAATGCATCACAATGAGCACAGGCCGTCTCCTCATGAGACAAGCGCATTCAATTCATGCTTATCCCTCAGAAGAAATAAGCAATGAATGAAAAGCCCTCGAGAGCCGAACGCGCTTGCACTTCATCACACACACAACACGCGAGCCGTGTGAAACTGCGGGTATCAGAGCAAAGCCTCTGGCAAGAGAACATGCACTCCTAGTCGTGCTTAGCTTAACGCTAAAATAAACAAATGGTCAGTGAAGATGAAGAAGGCCCTGTCCCAAATGGCACACTTCACGTGAATTTTCGGTCTTGCGGACTTGCAATGGCCGCCGCGTACATGTGTCCGTTAAGTCCATGAGACCGTAGGGTGTCCCATTAATCATTTCAGCTTTCAGAGGCACTGAGGCGAGCTCCGCGGCAGACTTCTACCCGACAGTCAAAGCGGCATTACGTCACAAAAGTGTGGATTCACAGGAAGACCACGAGGGTTTATGGTGCGATTTGGGACAGGACCGAAGAGGATGACGTGTTCTCCCGGCGCCCTTTTATACTGTGATTGCGCCAGGTAATGACGTCATAGGCTGTCGCCGGCCGATGTTATTGTCGTGTTTAGATGTATGCTTCAGACACCGGTCACGCTGAAGGCATTCCCCAAAGCGACCTCTAGAGGACGCAGTTCGAAGTTCCCTTGGAAGGGAACCAATTTTTACTGTAAAGAATGAAATGACTGAACATATGGTAGAGCAAATTTGATGTTCATGATGACAAGAGAAATGATGCGGATGATGACCATGCTGACACAACAGCAAAGAAAATGACAATTGTTTCTACGACACTAGTTGCAATTTCTAAGGAACATACGGACACAGTCCAACTGATTTAATGGCTTTTTATGCATCTGTTTATAACAGAAACATTGTTAAGTGTTCTTTGTATAAACTTGTTTAAAAAATAAAAGGCTGAGTGAAACACTCCTCTGGACTGAGTCTAATTAATGATGTCAGATGGGGATCTGTCAGTCTGATCTCTGCTGTCTGCTATTTCTGAGGAAATCTACTAAAAATAATTCAACATACTGCATAAAAGAAAGTGTATACTGTTACTATATAGAAAACATTGAGATATTATGTAAAATGCTGCAAAGGAACCTGTAGCAGTTTAGTCTCATGTAACCTAACTTTCAGTTATGGGAACAAAATCTGGTCCAATTTGCAGCTTTTTTGGTCAAAAACTGCCCAGTTAAGGAAAATGGTGTCTGTCTGACATGTAAAAGTTTTTACATAAAGTTTAAAGAAATGTTAAACTGGAAATTAATCAATTCCGTAACATTAGTTTATATAATCAGTATCATAAACTTACATTGAACAATTTCCGTATCATTTATTAATCTAAGTTAATGTTAATTAGTAAATTTGCGATTAATAACTGAAGTCATGTGTGTTCGTAATACACTGGTACCTGGAATATAAAAAATGTATTAGTTGAAAAACTATAATTAATTTTTTTTGTTATTTTAAATATAATAATATTTGACAGTATTACTGATTTGACTGTATTTTTTATCAAAAAATATGCAGCCTTGGGGCGCATGAGAGACTTCTTTAAAAAAAAACATAAAATATATTTTTACATCCTGTTTTAACTAAAGATATCACCTCAAAAATAAAGTAGAATGCAGCTTTCATTCATTTTATAATAATTTGACTTATGGAAACGGTGTAAAATTAGGAACTGATGATTTCATCCAGTTCTCACCAGTTACAGTATGTTTGCTATAAGTATTAGACGATTCACTGGCAGGCCTGTTGTTTTTAGTAGCCTGAGAAATGATTTGGTAGCAAAGATGTAACCGCAAAGCCATCTGTCACAGCAGTTTAATTGGAGAGAAACTCAAGCAACAAAGACAACTTCACTAACTCATTCACATTAGAGGTGCTAGAAAACAGAGGGAGACGTGACCTCCTGCACTTTTTGCCCATCCATCCGTTGGCTGTGGACTGTGGCTGTGAAAAAAAAACATGTAACACATACACGAATTGGATGTTTCAGGGACATCAATAAAGCACTGCAGTGATGACATATTTTTGTAGGCCAACGCAAAAGTTGGCATCAACCTGGTTCTCTCGATTAAAACCCAATAGTATTTTTCCATTGGCTTTTGGGTTATTGCAGAAAATAAGTTCTGTGACCCACAAAAGTTTATGATTCTTACACATTTCACGTTCATGATAATCTTCACAAATGATCATGAATTTTGAAGCCTAAACACAATCAGCAGTAGTAAAAATCGAAGTGTAGGCTATAAATGAACTGCACCACTGTTGCATGACTTCACCACCATTAACCTTCGACAACTCTTTCAGACTTTATTTTAAAAAAATTCCCCTTAAAGTTCGAATAGTTTGCAAGAGTGTGATTTTAATGTTTAATGTCCCTGACAACCTCTGTAGTCCCATAAACCACTTGTTAGCCACCACCTTTTTCAAGACAAGTAAAAGCTTATAAAATCACAAAGAGCTATTACTGATGTTAATGCAGTAACATGAAACATGAAAATATCTCGAGCTTGTGTTAACCACAGACCTTATTTCAGGTATTCAGGTACCAAAAATCCATTCAAACCCTGTTGAAAAAAGCAGCATATGCTGGTTAGGTAGGTTTTGAAGCATAGCAGTGGGTTTTAGCTGGTTTAATCTGGTCTTGAGCAGGAGCTAGTTGCTTAGGACTAGCTTAAACTAGCTCAAACCAGCTGCCATGCTTCAAAACATACCTAACCAGCATATGCTGCATTTTCAACAGGGAACCCATTGACTTCAGGACAATGGAACCAAAAATGCTAACACGATTATGGATTTTGGCCTAGAAAAATACATCATCCCTGCAACACTCTATGTCAGCAATGATTTAATATTCATGAGCTAACACAGTGCCATCCATTATGTTTACTTAAAACTTACCCTCCACGCTGCCAATAAAATTAAATGTTTCTGCCAGTTGACATCTCTGAGATGGTGTGGTTTTGTTTAGTCTTTCCTGAAGTTAAGCAATTTAATTATGTGCTGAGAGAATGAATGATTTAACCTGTCATGAATGATTTCACAGCATCAGCACATCAAGACATGGCATCAAACCTCACTGTGTTTCCACTGACAGAGCTCTTCCTGCAAATCCCAAAAGATAAAGTTTTTCTGGTGGCGTCAGATGTCTCTCATCCTTGCTTGATGTAGGCGTACTTCTGAACATCTGTCTCTCACTCTAGGCCTGTAGATGGAGAAATACACATGCAATATCTGCAACAAAATACCTCCAGAGCAAAACCAACACCAGTAATAAGCTCTGTGCCAAAACCTAGTGAGTTACACATCTAGACAACAATCCAGACATAAAAGCTGTTCCAAAAGCTACTTCTTTCAGCCAAATGCTAAGGCATTGTTGCATGCATTTTTTGCAACGAAGGCAATCCCAGAATGCATTGTGAAAAAATCATACAAGATGGCTGATAAGGTGAGAGCAGTCCTGTTTATTTGTAGCCTATTTGTGATTTTGGTAACAATAAGTATGCATAGTTACTTCTAAATAAAATATTCTAAAGTTCCTAACATTTGCATGCAGTACACTGTAATTTTGTCCCAATTCAAACGCCATAAAGGTCGAACCGATCATTGTTAAATGGCCTACGGAGGATTGTTCTTGTCACCTATCAACTGTGACAGCTGCCGTTGACGAGCAGCAGTAACGTTTCTACTGGACTTATAAAAAATATATATAGCACTTGCAGCACTGCATTCATTGTCTTCTGGTTTGTATTTTCACAACATGATGATCTTATGGATTTATGAATGAACTGCTAGTTTTAAAATCTTCCAGGTCTGCATTTATGACATTTGTTTGTTATGTACTTCAAACATTCCAATGCACATGATAACTTTTGTTAACCCTACAATAAGTAGATCCACCTCACCAGCTAATTACGCTTCAACATCGATGCTATAGAAATATACATAGTTAATATACAAAGATAAAATTCTAAAGATGGCAGCGCACTTGTTACTCTGACACATTACCATTTTCATACAACAGTCTGAAAACAGACAGGGTTCACAACCTGTCTAAATATGTTCACCGTGGTCTATTTATGTACATAAAAAGTATAAACTATCTATAGAATTGCATATAATATATTATTCAAACCACTATTTATTTATAATTTTTTTTGTAACGCTACATATTTAAGTTGAAACAGTACTTTTACTTTACATTTAACAGTGTAGCCTAATCCAACATTTTGTCTCTCACTCTCTCTCTCTCAAAAAAAATTAGTTTTTATTGGCGTGCATTGAATGTCTGTGCTGCTAAGGATCCATTTGTTGTTCATAGCCTGGGAAACGAAGGACGCATTTCGAGGCCACATTTGAAGGAGTCTTTGAGTTGGGACAGTCTTTGTTGCTCCGCTGTGACGCATTTGGCCATTGAATACAGCCTTCGAAGGATGCAGCCTTTGAATTGGGACGTAGCTCAAGTATTTTTAGAATATCATATTACTGTAGCTTAGCAAGACGTTAACATCAAACTCTAGTCTGTTATGAACTTGGGGTAAAAAGGATTATTTGTGCAGCATGCAGTTATTGCTTGTGTTTTCTGATACAGTAAGGATGCTCCCTTGGAAGTTCGCTAGACATTAGGCAACAAGGTAGCTCACCAAATTTCGGAACAGATCTGTATTTTATGTATGGTTTGTATACACTATATATACACTACTGTACAAAATTTTGGGGTCAGTCAGATTTTTTGTTGTTGTTGAAGAAATCAATACTTTAATTCAGCAAGGACGCAATAAATGAACCAGATTTTCTATTTTCTATTCCAAATGGTCTTTTGAACTTTCCATTGAAAGAGACTTGATAAAATATTAAAACAGAAAACAGTTATTTAAAATGTATATTTCAAAATATTACTGTTACTGCATTTTTGATGAAATGCAGTCTTGGTGAGCATAAGAGAGTTGTTTAAAAACAAAACAAAATGGTAGTGTAAAAAGTGACTTTAGGTGTTAGAGGTGAAGTGTGTGTTTATGTGATAAATGAACATCTGAAACGGGGCCTGACTCTCTCACACTGCAGCCAGATGGGACTTAAACACACTGAGAGAGACAGAGATGATGAAATAATCAGGAAGCATTGCCAAAAGAAAAGGACAAAACAGAGTGCTGAAAAGAGTGCTTTTTTTTTTTTAATCGATAGAGAAGGAAACAACAGGGAGATACCCTGTAAAGAGAGCACACACACTTTTGCATCATGGCCATGTCGAAATAATCAGGAAGCATTGCCAAAAGAAAAGGACAAAACAGAGTGCTGAAAAGAGTGCTTTTTTTTTTTAATCGATAGAGAAGGAAACAACAGGGAGATACCCTGTAAAGAGAGCACACACACTTTTGCATCATGGCCATGTTTGTGGAGAATGCAGGCCACTTTATTCCTGCAAACCCCCCACCCTTTTTGTTACACACAATTATAATACAGAGCCGGCTCCAGCTCCATCAATCATTTGTGTGAGAGCGAAAAGACTCAAGAGGGTGGACACATGACACTATTCACATGGAAGATGAATGTTGGGCTCACATGGACAAGGGCTCTACAGCGTTACAACAGTCAGGGCAAACACATGCGCTACAGGCAGTATTTCTGCATGTGTTCTAGAACTTTGACGTGTCAACCACTACATGGGACACTAAGAGCATAATGACTACTAGTTAATTTTGAACTAACTTTCCTCTTAATCTGGTTGTGGTGAAACTGAATTAGTGACAGATCCTTTCTTCTGTATTGTGACATACATCCGAGTAAATAGGATTATGTAGGACGGAGGCTTGTTTTTATAAATCAGTTGTTGATTGTAAGGAATTGTAATAAATTTCATGACTTTTATTCTGTTCTCACTTATTTTGCTTCACAACTGTCAACAGTGATAAATGACATTTCCATTAAAAATACAATACATACAATTTCATGAATAATTAGCACATTTATGCAAATAATGTTAAAATGATTGTATTTAAATAAAAATTTATTTTAAAAAAATTGTACATTCACATAAAAACTATTCAGTTTATCTGCTTTAAAAAAATCATGTTTAATTCAACGTGTTATTTGCCATGTTTGTAATTATTTGTGAAATTTACTAATGATTTTTGAAAATCCTACACCAAATAAAATTTTTCAGTGTAGAGTTTTGTCTAAATTAAGTTGGTCCAAATGGTTCAAATACTGATGTGCAGATTGTAAATTAGTGCCACTTATGTCACAAGTTTTAAGTTTAGAATGAGATAATACCAATTTAGGTCAACCAATTACCAAGCAATGCTTAATTTTGTTCAGTTTGTGGTGTAAAAAAAAGTTGCATTAGCAATTAAAGAAAAAACACTTAAGCAAAACATGGTCAGGTCAAAGTGTCTGAATAATTTTTGGTCCCAATTTGTTTTTAATCATTTTTACTGGTAGTCCACTGTACCAGTGAATTTTTGGGTATAATACGTCACAGTTTACTTTATTTTGCTATCCTCACTTACATGAACTATAATGTCCTGCACCCACTAGTAAAACAATATAAAAAAAAATGATATCTGGTGTCTGAACAATTTTTGGTTTGAATATATGCACAGCTGGTGCAACCAGCCTTTGGAGAAAGAGATCAACTGGCATGGGGGATTGTAAGAATGTAAATAAAACTAAAGTAAGAAAGTGAAAATTATTCATCCAACCAAAACATTTGATGCAAGGCACACAGACATCTATTCGCCAATGAGAATTTCAGACAAGTCGGTCCTACTTTGCTGTATTCCTGGCAAAGCATTTCTATACCCTCAAAACATAACTTGCACATTCATATGGATCAAAAGCTTTCTATAGTCTGCAAGCACCCTTAATAAATGACCTTAGGTTTAAACGTCATGAGGAAGCACCAATGAAATGATGGCCCATAACTGCGGATGAGAAACCCACACTGCTGATAATGAAGAGATGCAAGACCCCTATGTTTCCTTTCGTCCATCAGCTTTTGACCTGCTCAGCTGAATCACCTTATTGCGCTGAATAAATTACATATGATGCTCTATCAATTGAGCAATACAATGACAAGCCCTTCCGTCTGCACAAACCATTATTTAATTAATTCGGGTCGTTAAGAGAGGGGCTGTCTGGGAAAGAGGTTGGGTCAGCAGTCCATTACAGCTGATAGATCTCTGCATCTCGGTAAATTGATTAAACCATGTGATGAATGGACACTGAAACACTCAGCCAGGAGGAAAACACACGGGACAGGAGCAATGATGTCATCAAGGAGGGTGGGGAACATGGGAACAGACTGTTCTGTTAGAATCGGAGAGTCCTGGAAGGCTGCAGTCAAACGGTGCAACAGACGCGCAGTCATTTATTCTCTACAATCGCTCATCCTAAGGTCAAGATACTCTCTAATGGGTTCATCAAGGGGTGAGGTAGGGTTTGCATTTGACGCCGGGGTGTGAATTAGTATTTGGCGGACAGGGGAGGTGCATTGCACCGATCTTGCCAGAGGAAAGTTATGAATTTATTATAATGCACAAGCCATCTAATCTAAACAGCTGCCCGAGAGCAAGGTTCATTGAACATGGGTAAAAATCTAATAATTGTTGCAGTTGAGAATCACACTCACACTCACCCCTCATAAAAACAATGAAATAAATGAAATAATAAAATATGTAAGTAATAATAATAAAATATATAATATTTTTATATAGTATAAAATGAGAAAAAAAAAAGTTGATTGCATCATGTCCGGTTTAAAAACAAATACATTGCATTGTGAAGCCTCCTGTTGCATAATCAGAATTTAAAGGGTCTTATAGGAACAATATGTACAAAAAGTGTGCATACTATGCAAAAATGCTTAGCATGGATGTACAAAAATTGACTACATTCTTAACAATAAAGGTTTCAAAAGTGTTTTAACAGCAATGCCACTGGAGAACCATTTTTGGTTCCCCAAAGAACCTTTCAGGGAACAGTTAAAATAACCTTTTTCTTCTTACTGTGAAGAACATTTGAAAAATTTGAAGAACTTTTCCACTGTAAAGAACCATTATTTCAATGAAAATGTCCCATGGATGTTAAAAGATCTTCATGGAACCATAGATACCAATTAACTTTTTTTTTTTAAGACTAGTAGTTAATGGTTTATCTCAAAAGGGTCTTTCACACCGTGTACAGTAGTTCTAGGAACTAGCCAGCAGGGTGGCTCCTACAGAACCAATTTCCCCCCGGGCCGTTTTCCTAGTTGCAATCGCACTGGCAACAGAAACTGCAGACAGCGACATCTTTATTCACGGCTTTTACAAACGTCAACAACCAGTCAAAGTACCTTTCAAGGAAAGTCTGTTCACTCGTACTGTATTTGCAACGCCTCTGGACAGCTCAGACAAGACCAAGTCCTATCTAAATGAATGGGGGAATCCTGAAATATCAAAAACTGCTCGCTCAAGTCACAATTAAATTACATATTTCAAATCAGCAACAAAATCTGAAATGAACTGCCCCATAAATGTTGTTTCTTATGCTCAAATAGCATTAAAAAA
>NW_015505231.1:907877-922096 GCF_001515645.1 Sinocyclocheilus grahami
AAAAAAAAAGTTGATTGCATCATGTCCGGTTTAAAAACAAATACATTGCATTGTGAAGCCTCCTGTTGCATAATCAGAATTTAAAGGGTCTTATAGGAACAATATGTACAAAAAGTGTGCATACTATGCAAAAATGCTTAGCATGGATGTACAAAAATTGACTACATTCTTAACAATAAAGGTTTCAAAAGTGTTTTAACAGCAATGCCACTGGAGAACCATTTTTGGTTCCCCAAAGAACCTTTCAGGGAACAGTTAAAATAACCTTTTTCTTCTTACTGTGAAGAACATTTGAAAAATTTGAAGAACTTTTCCACTGTAAAGAACCATTATTTCAATGAAAATGTCCCATGGATGTTAAAAGATCTTCATGGAACCATAGATACCAATTAACTTTTTTTTTTTAAGACTAGTAGTTAATGGTTTATCTCAAAAGGGTCTTTCACACCGTGTACAGTAGTTCTAGGAACTAGCCAGCAGGGTGGCTCCTACAGAACCAATTTCCCCCCGGGCCGTTTTCCTAGTTGCAATCGCACTGGCAACAGAAACTGCAGACAGCGACATCTTTATTCACGGCTTTTACAAACGTCAACAACCAGTCAAAGTACCTTTCAAGGAAAGTCTGTTCACTCGTACTGTATTTGCAACGCCTCTGGACAGCTCAGACAAGACCAAGTCCTATCTAAATTAATGGGGGAATCCTGAAATATCAAAAACTGCTCGCTCAAGTCACAATTAAATTACATTTTTCAAATCAGCAACAAAATCTGAAATGAACTGCCCCATGAATGTTGTTTCTTATGCTCAAATAGCATTAAAAAAGCCTATTTTTCAGGCTAGACCAGCCAATGTGCATGCGCAATTATATTGTGCTTATGACGGTGCATGTGCATTAGCTGGTATAGCCTCAGGTTTTTATGGGAAACGGAGCTTCTAACGGCTGCTGCAGTGATGCAATGACTTTACCGATCAGCGATTGGCTCTTTCATTTAGAAGGCGGGACTATTCCGCCATATAGTGTGTTGCAGTTTCTCCCATTCGTTTAGGAGTGAACTGTCTGGAGGACGCCGTGATTAGAGCTGTTTTTGTTGTGTGTCGTGGGTTTCGTGATAACGGAGATGGAATGTAAACGCACAATTTACGCGATTGAAAGTGCATGAAAATCAGACAATCTCCTGACAACTTGCAGTGTTGAGAAAAGAACCAACAGGTAAATGCCGTTATCGCTGTTTTCTATGTTCGTAGAGTAAATATTTGTACACAGCTTTTTAAAAATGCCAGGTAGCCAGTGTGTTTGGCCAATCAGCCTACATTTATGTCACTGGTAGAACTGTTTTAGACCCTCCTCTGAAATAGGAGCTAATTTAGTTCCCCCAAACGGAGTTCCTAGAACTAAGTAGGATATGTTCCTAGTTCCTGTGGTGCAAACACACCAAAAAGTGGGAACTTAGTTCTAGGAACTATGAAAAGGTTCCTCTGGTGCGAAAGCCCCTCAAGCCAATCTTATAGGAATGGTTCACCCAAACTGATGACTTTCTTTCTTCCAAGTGACCTTAAAAATAAATGTTTATGCTATACAAATATTAATGAAAGTCAGGCTGTCGAGCTCCAAAATGACACAAAAAAAAGCACAATAAAATTGTCCATGTGACTTATGCCATACATTTGAAGTCTACAGAAACTATAAAATATCTTTGTGCTGAAATGTAATCATTATTCACTTGCTCATTTTTGGGTTAACTGTCCCTTTAAGGAAGCCCGCTATAAATACATTAGTTTAGGGTTATGTCTATCAGACATGTATGTAAGAATATATGATACCGAGCACTAGTCAAACATTCTAACCCACACATTTTTTTAAAACCAAAACTGCCATTTCCCTTCTGGAAAGCACACAGATAATTTATTGTTATTTGTAACATTTAATTTATTTTCCAAAAATAAAAAAGTCTTAAAAGACATTAAGCCCTGAGAGGCTCTGAAGCCCCACAAATGAATACCATTAGCCAACGAAACATTGAGGAGTTTGATTCTCCAGAGTACAGCAGGTGGACTGGAGATCATGTGGATATGAAGTTCAATTTGGGCCACAAGAAGCACCAGCCAAAACTCTGTAAGTGCAAATTCAAACAGATGGAGAGCGTGAATACTGCGGACAGTAATGCTGTTCCCTCAAATGACGACACACACACACACACACACACACACAATTCATTCCTGAGCTCATGTACAATATGCAGAAGCACCGAAAACTGCACATTAAAGCAATGCATAAAGTAACTGTAATAATATACAAATGTGTTTGAGGGTCCTTGAAATTTGAATGTTCCTTATTGATTAAATGCGATTATGTCTTGTGTATATCTTTTAATCTTTTATACACTAAAATCTATACATTCAGATCATCTGAGAAACATTCATCATCTCTTATAGGCTCATATTCCTTCATCAAAACTTCAGCCTACAGACAGAAGTATTGATAAAATACAGTGCAGTACATACAGTACGCTGTGTACTGTGATAGGCATATACAATGCAAAATATATACAGTAAAATGTTTCAATATCCCCGTTCAGATCTATGGACACAATATTTTTAAGAACATTAAATTAAAACGTAATGTAATAAAGTAATTTCCCAGAACTCTCCATGTCTTCTACAGTATATAGCATGCACAGTTTGATCAAAATATTTACTGGATCTAACAAATATGAAGCAGTAATACCTCTTTTAAGCTGGCTAAATTGTGATAAAAATGAGTCTTACTGTACTTTGGTGAAGACTGGTAATGTAAACCTGGCAAGGGCGAGCAGTAACACAATGCTATTAGTTCGGAGTCATACACTTAACTGTCAAGCACTCTGGGAATTGTTTAATCTTGTACTATTAACTACGCAATTAACTACGCAATTAAAACTTCATCTGGCAGCTCTCATCAGGTTGCAATGCTAGCAAATGCTAACAAAAACAAGGTTTGAATGGCTTGTCTTTCCAAAATTAAAAAAAGAAAATAGCTAAAGTAGCATAGTCCAGTTGTTGTATTATATTTCAAAACAATATTGAATAGCTTACAGGCTATCTATATAGCCATAAAATAATATTTTTGGCACATCTACAAAATGTTGAACATTAGTAGCTGTGGATACATGTATACCTGTTGAGAGTCTCTTGTTTAACAAAGATCTAACGGAATTTAAACAGTGTTAAGTACTAATGATCAATAATAATAATAATAATAACAAATTATTATTACTATTATTATTGTTGTTATTATTATATTTAATAATATTAATACGCTTATGGTAACATATGAATGCCAATGCTAAGAAATGGGTTACAAAATCTGTTGGCTTATGCTATAAAATTTTTAGCAACATTGGTTCAATTCTATAAATATTAAAATCCAGGTGTATATTTCAAAGCTATTGAGTTATGTACAAGTCTACTAGCTATATTTGGTAAAGCAGGTAAAATCAGAAAAACTATTCCTTTAATGCTACATAATCAAATTTAAAGGTGAATGAAACTCAAAAGCTGCACTTAGTGAATTAATTTGCTAAAACTGATGCAAAATCAGGGGATATTTCCATAAGCACACATACATCACCGAGACGTTTCAAAGAGTCCATCATCTAGAAAGCATCTCGTTTCACGTAAGTGTCATTAATATAAGAGTATTTTAAATGATAAAAACACAAAAATATCTTGTTCTAATATCCAAATTTAAAAGGGTTAAGCAAAGTGTTTCAGATGAACAAATGACACCCAGATAAAAACGATATGTAAACGGCTCTGTGACATATGTGTGCTATCAGGGGTGTGAGCATTAGTGCAAGCAAAGGTGAAGGATAAAGTCTGTCAATATGTAACATAATCCAATTTAAGTTAGTATTCCGAAAATCCATACTTGAATCCAAACTGGAAAACTCACTGGTGGAAACAAATATAAACTGTACTATGCGAAGGAAGCTAATCCACAATAGGCCCTTCCAAAAATATTGCAGTCTGCGATATCCCATGAGCTATAAGCTGGACCAATTCATATCAGAAGTGTCCAAAAAGTCTGTGGAAAATAAGCTAGAGGAGCTGTGTCCATTCATATGTACCATCCCAGGCCCCTCCCCTCCAGTCCCGCCCATTCCGAGCTCCAGCCAATCCATAGGATCTGGGGCGGAGTCTATCAAATCTGAAGGCGAGTGACTGGAAAAACTCATGTCACATGTATCCATTGGGGAACGTGGGTGGTCTAGGATACTCGGTGTGCTGAGCATTTGGTTGTGGAGGTCAACAATTAGCGTCGTTGGTCCTCCTGGCTCCACTCCCAGCAAAGGTTTGCCAGTAGTGCTTTCCAGGAAATCTTCAAGACGCCCACCTCCTGTGTCACAGTTGCCGTGCGTCTTAATTGAAGGAGGCTGAGGTTCTAAAATTAAAGTTTTGAGGGGCATATCAGGAGGACGGGACAGACCGAGAGGGGAGGAGCTTGAGGAAAGTGGCGTGTTCGGCCGAAGCCTTTCGAGAACAGGATCAGGTGCGGCTTTGAAATTCTCAGAGATTTCTGTAGGATGCAGGAAACAAAGAGTGTGAGCAGCTATACGCTTCTCTCATCTAACTTGCTTTAAATGACAATAATTATGAAAAATCACCTCCATGCTGAATTAGGATGTCAAACAGGTCATCAACCTGATGATGGCAGCCATTCTCCTGCAAAAACATCAACATCATTAGATACTGGGATCTCGTTCAATAATCAGGCCTTGGATCTGATCCCCGAAATCCATGAAATCGCTCAAATGAAATAGGAATAACAAATCCTAAATCAGTCCCAAGTGGTGACAAATCGTGGATTTCAACACAAATTAATGGTCAGAAACATTAATATGAAAAGAAAATAAGTAAATTTCGCAGGGGAACAACAGAAGTTCAACAGAAGATGGAAGAAAGATGGAGGACGAGACAGTACCTGATGACAAAGAGCTATGGGCGAACACAAGGTGGAAGGAGAGAGCAAAGCATGCTGGTCCAAACTCACACACATCTCCTCCTGATAGACAGACATGGATGCATATTAAAGGTTTCGTTCTGTCATTATTAGTATGGAACACTAACAGGTGATTTCCAATGAATTTCCATGCAGTTCATCTCCATAAACAGTAGTTTACAGGACAAAAATACACCAAAACGTAACATATGCACCATAAAAGTAGCCCGTATTATTAATACACTATATTCCAAGTCTCCTGAATTCTGAACTCTTGAATAGTAGTAGCCGTTTGACCTGTTTTTGTGGTGCTTATTAAATAAATGATATGTAATGTGGTTAAAAAAAGAGGAGAGGTTTTAGAGTCAGATTAAGCAGGATTGTTAAGGATCGTGATACCATGCCAAACTATCAAAATGGTAAACATGTATGTCTCAATAAAGGTCTTAAGATGTTAACAGACACAAGCTGCGCTCTATTTATATCACAGACCTATAAATCCGTACTCCACTAACAGAATCTGTGCCGTATAGCAGTCTAGACACAACTCTTATTAGAATTCCTGTCTCGTATGACATAGATTTTGTTATTTCGTTTTAGAAAAGATTCTTGCTGGCCCCAAGACAGTCTTTACATAGAGTACAGACACAAACACAAGCACTGCTCCAAAACCCTTTCTTGTAACTCTTCCCAGCTTTACACAGTCAACAGTTCTCAATCTTAGGTGTTCTGAGATCTCTTTGGCTCGAGGCATGCTTCACATCAGGCAGTGCTTCTTGTGAAGAGCAAACTCCAAATTTGTGAGTGTTTTTGAACGGACTCCAGGTTATTCATGACTCTGGTTAGCTTCTTGGGAAGACTTTAGACAAGGGAATCTTTTTTTTCTAGTCTGCACTGTGAATGTTTACAAGGTTTGCTGTGTTCATTAAAGCGTATCATTACTTAAATACACTACCGTTTAAAGGTTTGGGGTTGGTAAGATTTTTTTAAATGTTTGTGAAAGAAGTCTCTTACGCTCACCAAGGCTACCTTTATTTGATCATAAATACAGTAAAAACAGTAAAATTACAATATAAAATAACAGTTTTTTATTTGAACATAATTTAAAATGTAATTTATTCCAGTGATGCAAAGCTGAATTTTCAGTTATGATGTCTAGCACACCAGGTTTTGGAACAGATCTTTAGCATGTACACAAACCAGACACTTACGTTGTTGTTGTTGGGAGATGAGGGGACGGGTTCAGTGTCGTTCATGGAATCCACTGGAGAGAGGAACGGTTGGATGTTGGCTGGTGATGAGATGGATGTGCAGCTTGATGCTTTGTAATTGGTCGTCACATTTAGGTCTGGCTTTAGTGCCTGTCAAAGTAAAAACATGCATCTCAATTAGTCCCAATGTTAATGGGCTAATAGCCCATGCCTGCAGCCCTCATTTGAACACCAGTGACTGTGATTAGTCATTAACATTTTAATAAGTGGGTTTAAAAGTCTCATAACCGTGTTCAATGACTTGTCAGGAATAACTGATGTTGCTTTATACATATCATTAACTTATATGGAGGAATGATGGCAGTTTTCTGCAAAAGTCCTTCCCTATTAGCTATCATAGAGTAAAGCAATAAGCCCCAAGAAGCCGTGGTTTACAGTGAATTTATAACAGCTAAGGGCCGTTGTTAAGCACGACGCGAAGCGGAGTGCCTTAAACCCCCTTAGCTGTTATAAATTCAGTGTAAACCACGACTTCACGGGGCTTATTGCTTTTATAAAACGGTTATTCCATATACGTAGTAAGGTTTCACAAAATAAAACAGAGCAAATAAAGTGTAATGATATTAATAAACAGTATTCTTCCACCAAACAATGTAGTTCCTCAGAAACAGTTGTGGTTCCAACAAAGTGGCTGCCAAGCAACAGACAAACTTAAACAAAGGTGTATGTTTGTAGAGTAATTTACAACAGCTTCGAACGTGGCTCATCCAATCAGAATCAAGGACCGGAACTATCCGTTTTATAATAACTATTAACATTAACAGCTTAAAGAATGAATGTGGCAATTGAACTAGAAGTAATATCGGCTGAGACTTATCTTTTTCTCCGTTCATTATTTGATCAGACTGACAAAATTTAAGACATTTTTACATAAAATAAGACACAAGCTGCGCTCTATTTATATCACAGACCTATAAATCCGTACTCCACTAACAGAATCTGTGCCGTATAGCAGTCTAGACACAACTCTTATTAGAATTCCTGTCTCGTATGACATAGATTTTGTTATTTCGTTTTAGAAAAGATTCTTGCTGGCCCCAAGACAGTCTTTACATAGAGTACAGACACAAACACAAGCACTGCTCCAAAACCCTTTCTTGTAACTCTTCCCAGCTTTACACAGTCAACAGTTCTCAATCTTAGGTGTTCTGAGATCTCTTTGGCTCGAGGCATGCTTCACATCAGGCAGTGCTTCTTGTGAAGAGCAAACTCCAAATTTGTGAGTGTTTTTGAACGGACTCCAGGTTATTCATGACTCTGGTTAGCTTCTTGGGAAGACTTTAGACAAGGGAATCTTTTTTTTCTAGTCTGCACTGTGAATGTTTACAAGGTTTGCTGTGTTCATTAAAGCGTATCATTACTTAAATACACTACCGTTTAAAGGTTTGGGGTTGGTAAGATTTTTTTAAATGTTTGTGAAAGAAGTCTCTTACGCTCACCAAGGCTACCTTTATTTGATCATAAATACAGTAAAAACAGTAAAATTACAATATAAAATAACAGTTTTTTATTTGAACATAATTTAAAATGTAATTTATTCCAGTGATGCAAAGCTGAATTTTCAGTTATGATGTCTAGCACACCAGGTTTTGGAACAGATCTTTAGCATGTACACAAACCAGACACTTACGTTGTTGTTGTTGGGAGATGAGGGGACGGGTTCAGTGTCGTTCATGGAATCCACTGGAGAGAGGAACGGTTGGATGTTGGCTGGTGATGAGATGGATGTGCAGCTTGATGCTTTGTAATTGGTCGTCACATTTAGGTCTGGCTTTAGTGCCTGTCAAAGTAAAAACATGCATCTCAATTAGTCCCAATGTTAATGGGCTAATAGCCCATGCCTGCAGCCCTCATTTGAACACCAGTGACTGTGATTAGTCATTAACATTTTAATAAGTGGGTTTAAAAGTCTCATAACCGTGTTCAATGACTTGTCAGGAATAACTGATGTTGCTTTATACATATCATTAACTTATATGGAGGAATGATGGCAGTTTTCTGCAAAAGTCCTTCCCTATTAGCTATCATAGAGTAAAGCAATAAGCCCCAAGAAGCCGTGGTTTACAGTGAATTTATAACAGCTAAGGGCCGTTGTTAAGCACGACGCGAAGCGGAGTGCCTTAAACCCCCTTAGCTGTTATAAATTCAGTGTAAACCACGACTTCACGGGGCTTATTGCTTTTATAAAACGGTTATTCCATATACGTAGTAAGGTTTCACAAAATAAAACAGAGCAAATAAAGTGTAATGATATTAATAAACAGTATTCTTCCACCAAACAATGTAGTTCCTCAGAAACAGTTGTGGTTCCAACAAAGTGGCTGCCAAGCAACAGACAAACTTAAACAAAGGTGTATGTTTGTAGAGTAATTTACAACAGCTTCGAACGTGGCTCATCCAATCAGAATCAAGGACCGGAACTATCCGTTTTATAATAACTATTAACATTAACAGCTTAAAGAATGAATGTGGCAATTGAACTAGAAGTAATATCGGCTGAGACTTATCTTTTTCTCCGTTCATTATTTGATCAGACTGACAAAATTTAAGACATTTTTACATAAAATTATACGGTCATGTATGTATTCCACATTCAAGTTGTATACTTAATTTCACACACTATTAAAAAAAAAAAAAGTGTGTAAAAACACAGCAATAAAGTGTTTTTGTACTAACCTTTTTGATTGGCTGTTTCAAAATGACGGTTTGTATGGGCTGTTCTGATTGGTTGTTTTTGTTAAGGAATTCAGTCACGGATTGGTTGGTAAACATGGTGGGTGTAGACTGTAGTCTCTGAAAACGACATAAACATCAATGATTACATGATCATTGTATAGATTTTGACATCTCTAAGCACTGAGGCACAAGTTTAATCTGATTATTTACTTTGTTCTGGGCGCGGCGGCCTCTGGCCCGTGTCTCTGTGTTTTGATTCGACAGTGTTAGCAGGAACTGGTTGCCATTGCTGTCGGTCACTATGGTGGGGGTGGAGTTCGAGTCCAGTACATCCACTGGGAATGAAGAAACAGGACTTGCCTGCTGGTTGGTAAGTGCTTGAGGCAACTGCTGGAAAAATGGAAAAGAAGAAAGGTTAGCAGAAAACATGAGATGTGCCATGATTTTCCATTACAATAAAAGTTCAATGTCTGACTACTGCTGTGCCGCAAACATAACCCCAGGAGGCTGAGATGTAGTGCTAGGGTGTCAAGGGAAATGTTCAGAGAAAAAGTGTAAAAATCCTTTTTCTCCTAAAAGTACTCTGAAAATACAGTGACAACCAGGGTTGCCAGGTCTCCGTAACAAAACCAGCCCAACTGGTACTGAAAACTAACTCAATCACACCCCAAACTAGCTGACTCGCAATCCTGGGGAAAGTAGCATCAAAATTGCACCAAAAATCACTCAAAAAATCATGTTCTGGGTAGTCAAAACCTCCTAAAAAACAACCTGTGGCATCAGTATAAAAGTAGTCCAATTCCACCAGAAAAAGTAAATTCATTGGTGTCTTAATTTTTAAAATAGCTCTAAAATATTTTAATACATTTTTTTTGTAATTTTGTTACGTGTTTTTGTCATTTACTAGTTTTTCCTCTTTTTTATGATTTATTTTATTTTTTAAAGATTTATTTTTGGCATTTTATCCTTTATTATGATAGGCCAGTGCAGAGGAGACAGGAAGCGAAGTGGGATAGAGAGGGGGGCGGGATCGGGAAAGTTCCTCGAGTCTGGATTTGAACTGCCCACAAGGCTACTTTTACGATTTATTTATTTTTTGTTTAGTTTTTATTTATTTCCAGTAATTTTAGTGTGTAAAATTTAGTTGCCAAGGCAGCATTTTTCAAGTTTTTCATCTAATATTTTTAATCTAATCTAATTTTAAAAAATGTTTAGTTTTAGTTAGCGGTAGTTATCCTGGTTTATACATTGAGAAACTAGGTCCTTTGTGAAGGGATCATGACTCAAAGCAGGAACCAGTCCCAAGTTTTGGAACTGTTTTTTTTAATTGCTCTAATTAGATGAGTGTTAACGCTTCATATGATTAATCTCAAAAAGGACATTGGACTGACTTGTTTTTGTTGGTTGTGCTGTTGTTTTTGTGTTTTCCTCTTCCTCTGATGTACTTGTTGCTGCAGGTTGCGCCGATTCTGTTGCATTATAAGCTGCTGCTGGTCCTGCTCCAGCTCTATTGCAGTCACCGTCCTTTGCTGCTGCATCTGCCCTGCCTGCGGGAACACCTGCGGCTCTGTCACCATCTCGCTGTCTTCCATCACCTCTATGACCTCTTCCTTAACGGTCGCTCTGATCAGCTCCATAGTGACACCAGGAAGGTCCTCTTTCACTCGGACCGGCGCGCCCACACGCTTGCCCTTCAGCTGCGAGCGCAGAGATTCGACCAGCTGCTGTTTCTGCAGCAGCATGCGTGTGAGCTCCTGAATGCGCCGGTCCTTCTCCTGCAGCATCTGGTCCTTGTCTATAAGGGGTGCCGCAGACTGGGACACCAGACAGCAGGAGGATGGAGACGTCCGGCTGCCGGGCTCCTCTTTAATGCGGACCGTGGAAGGGAGAGGAGGAGAAGGTTGCAAGGAGAGCTGGGTAAGAGGAGAGGTCACCTGAAAGGGACAGGAATGGCAAATACATCAATATTAAGAGCTATTCAGAATTTACTCTTTGAGAAACAGCTACAGTATATAATTGTATAAATGTAATAAATGCATATTTTGGGAATACCGTGTCACCAGACACAAGCGGTACAGCACAACAAAACTACATTGCACGCATAATCAACAGTCTACACTAGAAGCAGCTCATATGCAATGTGCAATTAGCTGATGGATGCACCGTTTCGACTGCTGCCTTGCTGTACAGCTACTTAAAAAGCAACTTTACTACTATGTTAAAATAAAAAAAATTATTTGCATGTAGGTTTTCATACACATATAAGAAAGAAATAATTGATTGCTATGAATTTTATTTGTTCTTATGATATCATTATCAATATTTAGACTAACAGATTTTCTTTAAAAACAAAGATAGCTGAAGTCTAGATTAAATATTATTTTTAAACTAAATGTATTTAAATTCTAATATAAATTAATATATTTTTATCAATTTCATAACCACCAGATTTCTACTAAAGAAATCTAACCTAACTATTATTTTGATATAACTGATTTCATTAATAATGTGTTGCCTCAAGCTCACATCGAATGGTTTGTGGTGAGTGAACACTCGCAGCTTTGACACGTACATCAGCCTCTAGCTGCTGTGGTGCAACGCTTCACGGTTTCACAACTGCTCATCCTGAAGTTTCCCATTTTTATTCGTTGGTCCTTGTCTATAAGGGGTGCCGCAGACTGGGACACCAGACAGCAGGAGGATGGAGACGTCCGGCTGCCGGGCTCCTCTTTAATGCGGACCGTGGAAGGGAGAGGAGGAGAAGGTTGCAAGGAGAGCTGGGTAAGAGGAGAGGTCACCTGAAAGGGACAGGAATGGCAAATACATCAATATTAAGAGCTATTCAGAATTTACTCTTTGAGAAACAGCTACAGTATATAATTGTATAAATGTAATAAATCCATATTTTGGGAATACCGTGTCACCAGACACAAGCGGTACAGCACAACAAAACTACATTGCACGCATAATCAACAGTCTACACTAGAAGCAGCTCATATGCAATGTGCAATTAGCTGATGGATGCACCGTTTCGACTGATGCCTTGCTGTACAGCTACTTAAAAAGCAACTTTACTACTATGTTAAAATAAAAAAAATTATTTGCATGTAGGTTTTCATACACATATAAGAAAGAAATAATTGATTGCTATGAATTTTATTTGTTAAATATGTACTGAACATTACTGCAAAGCTGGTATGATTTTTTTATTTATTTCTAATATAGATTGATTTTTAACCAAATAAATAAATATAAATAGCAATCAATTTTATATTCATATCATACACAGATGTAAAGAATAATATAATTTTATTTTAAACTATTATAAACTATTAGATCTTCATTAAAAATAGTGGAATTTTACTTTTATTTTGCTGAAGTTTAGCCTAATTATTATTTTGAAGTAAACTCCTTTTATTTTTATTAATAAAATACTTATATCATTATCAATATTTAGATTTATTCAGTAAGGATGCATTCAATTGATCAAAAGTGACAGTAAAATAATTTATAATGTTACAAAAGATTACTATTTCACTGTTCTTTTGAACATCCTATTGATCAAAGAATCCCAACATTTTTTTTCATGGTTTCTACAAAAATGTGAAGCAGCACAGCGGTTTTCAGCATTGGTAATAATCAGAAATGTGTCTGGCATATCTTACTTGGGTGGAGCAGGCAGGATGGTGTGGTAGTTGTAGTTTTGCTGTTGTTGGTTGATGATCTGCAGCTGGAGGAAGAGCTGCTGTTGATAGAGGAGTTTGGCGTAGGAGTCGTCGAGCAGAGGTGGAGGCTCACGATCGGGTTTCTGGTCTGGAGGAACATACTGGTGATACTTCAGCTTCTTCACCTTTGGTTTGTTGTCTCTCACCTTCTTAGAGCGCTGAATAGGGCGCTCACTACCCACTTTACCACCCTAAAAGAGACAGAAAGACATTAGCATGAAAGAGGATTTATCTTGTGGCATTATCGCACTTGTGCAAGAGTTTAAAACTGTAATTCCAGTTGTCCTGGGTTAAATGAGGAACTGTCACCTTTTGTAGTGCAGGAGCTTGCTTGTGGCCTGTTGTTCCATTGGTTAGTTTTTGCTGAGGGGCGGGGCCAGCTGTGTTTAGCAGCGGTGGTGGTGGTGGTGGAGGAGGAGGAGGAGGAGGGGGCGGGACCTAAGAAAATCCAGAGAAGCACATGAACTTGAGGAACTCCATCGTGTTCAAAAGGGTCTGGCTGCAGACTTGTGCTTGCACTCTCAGACTTGGATTCTCAGACTTGCGCTTCCGCTAGCGACGTCACTTGCAGTCTTTATTTTTTTATTTTGTTCTATTAATTATTCTTTTTGTTTGAATCTCTCAACATTTTATAACAGTAGCCAGGTTGTGAAGACAAGAAAAAATAAACTAAATTACAAAGTCACTTGCAATAGCCACTTGCACTCTCCGATACCTGCGACGTCACTTGCAGTCTTTATTTTTTTATTTTGTTCTATTAATTATTCTTTTTGTTTGAATCTCTCAACATTTTATAACAGTAGCCAGGTTGTGAAGACAAGAAAAAATAAACTAAATTACAAAGTCACTTGCAATAGCCACTTGCACTCTCCGATACCTGCGACGTCACTTGCAGTCTTTATTTTTTTATTTTGTTCTATTAATTATTCTTTTTGTTTGAATCTCTCAACATTTTATAACAGTAGCCAGGTTGTGAAGACAAGAAAAAATAAACTAAATTACAAAGTCACTTGCAATAGCCACTTGCACTCTCCGATACCTGCGACGTCACTTGCAATCGACACAAATCATGCGTGTTGCCAATGGAGACAAGACGCTGTGGTGATTAAACGATTAAAACTAATTTTGTATCGTAACGTACAGGGTCCTGCAAGCCATCTGTAGGAGAAAAAGACAAGACCCGCAAATCTGTGGCCACAGTACAGCAGAATATGAACGCAATGCGCAAAGTCTCTCGTTAAGCGTTTTCCTCCTGTAGAAAAACAAACACTTAACATGGCTTAATGTATTAAGATGCTATTAAAATATCAAATTCAATATACAGTTTATTAATATAATGAATATGTATATAGTATTTTCCTCCCACACTGCAAAACGTGCTCTTCATTATTAAAATATAGCCTACATAACTAATATACAGGCAAGCAGGTGAGCCCAGAATAAACGCAACACACAAAGTTTTGCATGAAGTGTTTTTCCATATAGAATAAAATGTCTACAGCTCTTTTATATCATTGTCTTTGTCCATTAAGCTACATTACGTGTTTTATTTATAATGATTTTCTATGG
>NW_015505231.1:924785-967453 GCF_001515645.1 Sinocyclocheilus grahami
TTTTGCTGTATGGGAGGACAAGTGAAAGTTTGCGCATTGTGTTCATAGCCATCTGCTTGCCTTGTAGTACATTAAATAATAACTATATATCGAATTTGATCTTTTAATTGCACTTAATGTATCTTAATACATTAAGCCATATTAAGTGTTTATGTTTTTCTACAGGAGGATATTCTGCTGTTCTGTAGCCACGGATTTGCGGGTCTTGTCTTTTTCTTGCAGGACCCTGTACGTTATAGTATAAAATTAGTTTTAATCGTTTAATCACCACCACAGCTTCTTGTCTCCATTGGCAACACGCATGATTTGTGTCGATTGCAAGTTACGCCTCAGGTATCGGAGAGTGCAAGTGGCGATTGCAAGTGACATTGTAAGTTAGTTTCTTTTTTCTTGTCTTCACCACCTGGCTACTGTTGAAAAGAGATTCAAACAAAAAGTAATCAATAAATAGAACAAAATAAAAAATTTAAAAGACTGCAAGTGACGTCGCTAGCGGAAGCGCAAATGTCAGAGTGCAAGTCTGAGAGTGCAAGTGCAAGGCTGCAGCCAGACCCTTCTCATCGTGTTTGCGTGACTGCATTCAGAGAGCACAGGCGCGTGTGTTTAAATGCCACTACAGGACCAAAACATTAATGCATGCAGATGATCAAGTGCGATTACACGCATGCTTGTTAGAATAAGTGTGTGCGAATGTGTCTGTGTGGATGTGTAACGAGCTGAATGAAGATGGTGAGCACTGCAAATAATTCAGGGCTCTTGAGAGCTGACTGAGCACAACAAGCTACACGAAGACTTCAAAGTGTGTGTGATATTCTGATGATGATAGATTATTCATTTGTTAACCTTAGACAGGATTTACTCAAACTGCCAAGATTTGTGCAGGTTTAATTAAAAGTTGAGACCACCTGTTTGAGACCACCTGTTTGAGATGTTACTGGTGATGGGAAAGTACATACTTTTGACATGCCACTGATACTGTTTGAAGAATTTTATTATTAGGGGCCAAGCACAGAAGGTACGATGGCACCTATTGTATCCAATAGAATGAACACCAAAATTCAAAAATCGCAAGGTTTGTTTTTTTTTGCTATTTTTAATTGTTTGAAAAAAAACTACTTTTTCGAACTCGTCCTAGACGTTTTGTCTGATTCTCACCAAAATTTGCTCAGATCATCTTCAGACCATGCTGTCAAAAAGTTGATTAGTCAAACCGTTCTCGAATAACGCACAAACGATTATTGACGAAAAGCATGCAAAACTGGATCTGAGGCTGTATCTCCGCAACGGTTTGGCGTATTGAGACCAAACTTGGTGTGTGTTATAACAAGCATGACCTGAGACTACCCGCTGTGTTTCGGCGCTGTGCCACCTAGTGGTCAGGAGATATGAACAATGCATATTTTTCCTTATAAGTTCTGAATGGTTTGGCCAAAAATCACAAAACTGGTCTCTTTAGATTAGGTGCAGTATGCCGAGTCGAGTGATACCCAATTTTCCCATGTCACCCATTTTTAATTTTGTAGTAAAATACTATATTTTACGAACGCAATGACGTATCATTACGAAACTTGGTATGGGTGCCCTGAAGGAGCCTGAGAAGTTTCGAGCCACCGCCACCTAGTGCTAAAATCAAATATTCACATGCTTATAACTTTGTGTGAGGTCGACTTATTTTCACGGGAGTACACTTTTTAGACTCCTGAATCCTTGGCGAGTCCAGTGATACCAAACATACCAGGTTTTGCCTTATAGTTTGTGCAACGTTGCATTTTAGCACTTAAACATTTGCTAATATCTTAGAAACCGTTACTCCGATCGACACGAAACCACTGTAGGAAATTCGGAAACATAGCGTGCCGGCTACATGCTACTGCCTAATTGCCAAAATTTTGATAGTATGTGCCAAAAAAATGCAAACAAAATCAGCCATCAGTCATTTTTTCTGTTCTCATGTATAAAAATTTATAAAAATCTCATGTATAAAAAAGATCTGCACACTGTTATTCTCCCTTTATTAAAAAAAGTTAAAAATAGCAACGTTTCGGTCAAAGACCTTCGTCAGGCAAACACTACAACTGAACAAAACATGAAATTGCCATCGACTACAATAGAGTATTATGATATAAAATGCTATATTTTACGAATGCATTGGTGTACCATTACGAAACTTTGTATGTACCATCGAGACAATGACCTGAAAGTACTCAAACAGTTTTGAGACAGTGCCACCTTGTGGTCAAAAGTTATAATGAAATTTCAAATAATTGCTAATAGCTTTCTGTGAATTTTGTCTATTTTAATGAGACTGGTATTAATAGATTCCTTGGGTCATGCTGAGAACAGTGATACCAATGTTGCCATAGTCAGCCAAACTTCCTGTCCGCCATTTTGATTTTCTTTAAAAACCTACTTTTTCAAACTCCTCCTAGACCGTTGGCCCGATTTTCACCAAAATCGAATCATATCATCTTCAGACCATGCGGACAAAAAGTTATGGATTTTGTGTTGATAAACAAAACCGTTTTCGCATACCACAGCAACAAATTAGAGGCATGATGCCAAAATGACACTTGAGGCTGTATCTCTGCATTGCTTTGGCATATTGACACCAAACTTTGTGTGTGCCATTGTCAACTCACACAGAACACACCACATCGATTTGACCTATTGGTCAAACGTGATAAGCAAATAAATTATGTTACTAGAGGTTGTATTTATGATTTTTCAGCCGTTTTGACTAAAATCATCCTAAAATGGCTTCAATTACTCATTTCTGCAGTTGGTCTGATGCTTGCTTCTGTAGTGCTTGGCCCTGTAATGGCTGCTTGTAGCTATATTTATAATTACTATTACTACTACTAATAATATTTTGAATTAGCTTTTAATTTTATGGTTATTAGTTTTCATTTAAATTTTAGTTTTAAGGTTTAATACTTTTGACCTTTGATACTGCTATTTAACTTTAATTAATTCTTATTTTAGTCATTTAATACTTAAACTTAAATGAAAATCAAATTCATTGGCAATTAGAGATGCACTGGCAACTAACTGAAAAAAGTTGGTTAAAAATAAAATATAAACATTAGATTTAAATATTTTATTGTATATTCTTAATCTACTTTTTAATAAGCTTTATTTTCAAATGAAAACTATTTCTAATCGTTAAATTTAGTTAACAAAAATTATACTGACATAAAAAAGCGTCACTAAATTCATTACCTTAGTTGTTCATAATAACTGGTTTAGTTAGTTGAATTTTATATTACCATAAATGATGCATATTTAACAAGAAACAAAATGTAGGGTGCAGTGATGCAGAGATTTATCATTCTATGTATTCATATATTTTAGTTTAAGGTTAAGTAATGTTATGTGCTTTTGATTTTCGATATTTATATTTAGCTTTATTTTCATTTCAGTTTTAGTCATTTTAGTACTATTTAGTCAATTTAAATGAAAATTAGAAGTGTTGCATTGACAACTATCTAGTTAAAAATAAAATAAATATATTATATGAAAAACATGTATTTTATTACATATTTTTAAACTACGTTAATAAGCTTTATTTCAAATAATGAAAACCTCTAATGGTAATTCATTGCCTTAAAATACATTTTAAGGCTAATCTTTAACAGGCACGTTAATCTGAATTGAACATTTTGCATTAATTAAATACATTTTTATGACTTTGAGGTCTAAAAATGATCATTAAAATTTTTTTCCCCAAAATGTTTTTAAGTATACAAACTGACATACGGCACCTGTTTTGGTGTTGTTTCATTGGCCGGTATCTCAGGTGGAAAAGGTAAGTGTCCTTGACCGAGGGGAGAGTCCTGATGAAGTGTCTGCTCCGGTGAGAACGCGTCACTGCTTTCCTCGTCAAACGAAGAGCTCCCCACTTCTACTTTTGGAAACTCCGTCTCTGAGAAAGAGAAAGTGAAAAAAGGATGCTTAACATAAAATATTTTCACATTTTCTGAAGAAAGTATAAGTGACGTTTACCTAAGAAAACCTCGCTACCACAATGGCAAAATGTTGATACACAGTTATTCGGAGTGGTTTTTAGCATGCTACTATGTGATTGCTTACAGGCTCAAGTTCTGTTCATTTTAAATGTAATTTTATTTTTGCATTTTAAAAAGGGGTTTATTTTCAGCATTGTATTTGCTTTCTTTTCTGCCAGGCATTTGATTAGTCAAGTAACAGCCCACCTCTCCTTAACAAGCTGCATGAATTAAAATATAATTTATGCCCACAGCTCAAACATACTGTATGGGACTTCTAATACTTCCTTAAATAAATAAATAAATGAATGAATGAAATGTGGTAGAAATAGAAACAGTCAGTAATCTTAAATAAGAAAAAAATTAAGATAAATAAATAAAACACCATGAAAGAAACCTCTGATCTTTAGTGCACTGCTTCCACATTCCACTTACGCTGCACTAATATTGTCCCAGAGTGAAAAATAAAACCTTTAAACTCCAGTGCATCATATTTATATTTAATTTGAGCATGGCATTACGCCAATAATCATTAACTCTCTAATTAGGTTATTTAGGGATTAAAACAGTTTAAGCCGTTCTGTGCAAACGTCTTTCAGCATTCCTTCACTGTGCTGCATTGTGTGACGCTGCACAACCTTCACGGTTAATCGACTCATACCACCACAGTGGCGTATACTCTATGAACACGAATGTAAATTCCCCTCTAATTAATTTAACTTGGTGTTCGACGCACAGCAAATCTCATTACCATAACTCTGCATTAAATGATCACCCTCTGCACTGCTGCAGGAACATGGCGGGATATAAATATGAAGATGAATGCGCACACACTGCTAATGACGTGCTGGAATGAGTACTGGAGAGCCTGTGTATGGATGTAGATTGAGGGCAAGAAGGGAATGATCCAGAGGAAATGTTAAGTGAGAGGAATATAAATGCGAATGTTAGGCTGATTCGTTTTTTTAAATGGCCAATGCTAATATATTTAAGACTGCAACAACTAATCAACAATATTGATAATGACAATAATCAACAACCAATTTTTTACAAAGTTAACTAAATTTGTGCTTTGGTTTTTCTTTAATATTTATAGTTATTCTTATTCAATTGACACTTATTTATGGTTAATATTATTTATTTACAGGTAAAAAAAAAACTGTCAGAATATATCAATTTAAATATTTATAATAAAAAAAGATTATCAACAAAATTGTTAGTCCATCTTATAAACATTTCAATATAATTGGACATAAAATATATACATAGTAGTTAAAATTATAGTAATTAAAATTCATTAAACTGTACTGACACAAGGGGGAACTACTTCTCCTATTAAACAGCAAACTGTGCAGAAAACTTTACTGTGGTGTGAACAATATCATGTTTCTTGCTTGAATTTAGTACCGATGATGGCTTGTTTGAGGCTGCTGTGCACTGGAAGGATGTTTTTGTGAATGAGCTCCATCGGTCCGGGTCGCTGGGAGATTTTATCGTTCAGATCGTCAGCTAGACGAGCTCGTTTCAGCAGAAGCTGCTTGGCCTGTAGAGACGGCTCTGCTGACGTCTCTGTATACAGGAAATACATATCATGTGCATGATCACGTTGTTCATTACATGTACTTCAGTTTAAATTGTACGTACCACATTTTAAATAAATGCATTTAAAAGCACAGGCTGCATCCGAATTCGCATACTTCTCTACTATATAGTAGGCAAAAAAAAACACTATGTGAGTAGTATGTCTGAATTCACAGTATTTATTATCCAGTAAGTAAAAAGTCCCCGCTATTTATGGTGAGATTTTGAAATATGCATACGGTGGACATTCTACTGCTAGGATTTGTGAATGGCAGTGAGGTGACACAACTGACACTGGTAGGTCACGTGACAAAGACAACATAATAAATGTAGTACATCCAGATTACATTCGTTCTACTCACATTAATACTATATAGAACATACTTTTTAAAACAGTCGCTAAGTAATTGCTTATTCCAAAGAAGTACCTACTCAGAGAGTATGCGATCTCGGTTGCAGCCATAGTCTTTCTATGAGGTGTGTGTAAGTGTTTGAACTGCAGGGGGCGTTATTAAAATACTCGCCTTCAAGAATGTGCATCCTGACCAGCTCTGACTTCTCTGGACGACTGCGGATCTTTCTCTTCAGGTAGTCTTCGGTCTGAGATACAAGAGGAAAGTATGAGAAATAAAGTTAGAGTTTATTTTGGCTTCAATGGAAAGAGATGATTTAAAAAAAAAAACTTACCCGAGCTCGTTCTAAACTTCGTCTCTGCTCATGAAAGGATGCAGAACTTTTCAGTGCTGGAAGGCAAAAAGAAACAAAGAGATAAGACTATTAAATCCAAAGTTGATATATAAACGTATAAAGTTTCTCTTAAAGGAGCTGTGAGAACAGAAAACATTTTTCGGTAAATAAGAAAAATCATAAATCGCAAACTCGTTATCTGCGTCGTGCAGATTACAGGAAACATCTTTACCGCAGTGAGTTGCAAATACTTTTCAGCTTTTTTTGGATCAGGTAAAAATGTTATTTTTGTATTAAAAAAAAAAGATTCAGAGAGAGAAAAAAAAATACAGGAACAACATATTACACTGCACCTCTTTACTCCAGGCACACATACGCATTCGTACACGCAAAATCTAAAAATAATATCGCAATCCGGGAGACAGTTTAATCCAGCAGGTTCACAGTCTTGAGTGTGTGTTTCTGCCCCATATTTAATACACCAATATAATATAATAAAGTTAAAAAACAAATACAAAAATAGAGAAAAATACAAAAACATCATTGTGTGTGTAAATATATAAGTTCAGTTTATGTATATTTACTCATTTTAACCTTTAATTTATTATAATATATATATATTGATATATTATAATTTATTTATTATATTTAATATATTTATTACACACATATAACTATACATTATATTTATTACTAAGATGTAAAATCACTTTCAGTTTTTGCAGATTGAAAACACTATACTTTTAAAAAATAAAATAAAACTAGAACTACAACATTTTTTTAATAACATTTTTAACAACTCAAAGGGTTTTTGTTCCTACTTTTCTATTGCATACTGCCAGTTCATTTTTGTCGAACTTTTCATCCGATCCTTTTTTTTATAATGTTTTACGAATTACATTACACATAATGGTAAATCATTTAAAAAATATGTAAACTCAATTCTGCTACGTACAGTATATGCTATGTGCTTTCACAAATTCAGAAAAGCAGACAAATATATCATTTAAGAGAGAAATGCAATGACAGCACAAGGAAACAAAAAAGAGTGGGCTGGAAAAAAGCAAGAGGAAAAATAGGAGAAGTTGTTTATTAGGAGATTCTGTTCTGCGGGTCAGAGTGGTTCACATACTGCCCACAGCAACACACAAGCTCCTTTCACATCACTGCATCCATCCACACACAATGCCCTTTAACCCTGACCAGCAAAAACACAAAATGCAGTTCTGCGCCTGAAGAGAGAACAAGAAGTGTGTGTGAGAGGGAGAAATGATGAGGTTAGTGTGAAAAACCCCTTGATCTGTGTGATGTCTCATCATCATTTTCAGCTCCAACACCCCATTAATCTTGATATTAGGGATTCATTATATCACTGGGGTCAAATACGGTCGCATTATCTGACAGAAAATTACTAAAGCTGATTGTGCATTAAATGAGGATCCTATATTCACAATGGTCCTCCACTGTCAAAGACATGCTGATGTTTGTCGTTTATCTGCAGATGAGAAATTAACAAGGCTAAAAAGGTGAAAATTAGGGCACAGGCAGTTTGTGTTGTAAAACCTCTTATAACTATTTGCAAACGTCTGTAGAGGCTTTCTAGAGTATCCAATGATTTCATGTTGTTTTAGCTTATGTAATCAGAACTTGAGCAGAAAGTCCCTGTAACCACATCCCCATCAAGATTCAGGCTCAAATCTTCAGATTTTCTTTCTGAACTGCATGCGGGATATGTGATTCATCGTGCTGATGATAATGCAAACTTAAGTGTTTCTAAAACAGAACATGTTTCCTTTGACTAAATCACTCACAAAACAGTGTTATCAGCATCCACGCATACTAACAATGCATGCAAAAATTCATGAACGTTTCCTGAAATAAAAACTAAATTGAAAAACAAACTACACTAAAATACTTTTGTCATGCAATAAAGTAAAAAAAAAAAAAATCATTTTATTTTTAGTTTTTTGATGCAGATTATATTGTCCACATATAATATATTATCATATTTAAAATTATTCTATAACATGCCTTCATTAGACAGCCCTGAAAAATGTAATGATACCACTTAGCACTTTAACTTTGGCAGCACAAAAATACAGAAACAAAACCAAATCAAAACTAAATAAAACTAGAACACACACACACAAAACACTAACCTTGAAGTCAGAGTAAAAAAAATGATGAAATTGAAAATGATGAATTAACCTTAATTCAACAAGTCACTAAATTTGTCCGCACACTAAAGATTTTTTCCAATCAGACCAAAAAAGGTCTCTCAAAAATATAGTTTTTATTATCCATATGCAAAAGTGAAAAAAGTGACAAGTGTATTAAAAACAGACCAAAGATCAGACGTTTCAGCCCATGCTTTCTTCAGTGCTCATTAATTTCAATTAACCTTAATTCAAATGACAAACTGAAAATAATAATAATAAATAATGAACTCACAATAGTTGTCAATATTATACATAGGCCTAGATAAGGTTTATATATATTTGGGGCAAAAACAATTGTTGTTCCTACTTTCATATTGCATACTACAAGACATTTTTCTTTTTTTAAATCTCTCTCTTTTATAATATTGCAAAAAATTCTATAGAAAAAAAAAGTAAAATTAGTATATGTACATTTAAAACTCCTTTTCATGTCCATGATATATTACTCCCTGCCTACAATGAATGAGTATCACAAAGCCACAAATACAGAAAAACAAATATATAATTTATGGGATAAATGTAATAATAGCTTGTGAATATATATATATATATATATATATATATATATTTTAGTGTAGTTTGTATATATATATATACAAATTCAAAACGACAATATCCCTGTTAGACAAGTTTTTCGACATCAGACAACTACATTTACAATCTGACCTGGTGGTTCTGAGTTCTGATGCTTCAAAGGTCAAACTGTCCTTCTTCTGAATGCTGTAACGATGGGTTTTAATGGGGGAAGCATTCATTTGAGAGTAGAAGATGGCAGCTCAGCCAAGGGTAATCAGACAAGGCAGATAAGAGCGAAAGAGTGCATTCAAGTTGACAGGAAATGCAAGCCAGCACAGGAAGTGAAAGGGAGAAGACAGTGAAAGTGGGGCTCAGGAATATTCTGAAAGTGCAGATACGCATTTGCACATTTGCTGGTTGCTCTTCCTTCCCATTAGGATCCATATTTAGATCCAGACAGTTATTGGGTGAGCGCTGTAAAGATCCCCTAGGCTGCCATCTGCTGTCATTTATTTCTATCCTGGACAGACCCTTTCTAACCAAATGACTTTCTATATTCTCTCTTCAGAGTATCTAGTTTGCTTTGTATAATCAAAAGGATTTGGAAAGCAAACGGCTTTGATGATTATAGCAGGCGTCTGACCTTTTACTAACATATATAATGGGAAACATGGCATATATTTAAATACACTGCTTATCACCTGCTCAGTGGCTCAACTGAGTGAGTGTGTGTGTGTGTGTGTTCGTGTAACCCACCCAAATGAAGAGCATGGCTAGTCATGCACTCACTATGAGTAAGAGTGCACTAAATATATCTCCATCTTAGACTCATGTTTTAGCATGCAAATGTGTAAATCTAAACATTTAGTGTCCGTAATACCAATCAAATTTAAAGCAATTGAAACATTTAGATTTAAATTTTAATTCTTAAAACTTAATGCTGCAGTGAGCATTTTCTGCACTACTACAGTACATGTATGCATTTAACATTCAAATAAAATTGCAAAAATAATGACTGTTTTCACACAAGTTTCCCAAACCTACTTTCTATGATTGGTTAACGCAAACATGCCATGTTTCATTTGTCCCAGAAATGAATTTCTCAGGACACATATTTAAGTAATACTGGATAGGTAGTGCCATTTTATGCATTGGATTTAAAAATAAATAAATGAAAAGATAAATAAATAAATAAAATCAAAGAAAGAATTAAAATGAATGAAAATAAAAGAACAAAAAGTTAAAGAAAGAAATGAAAATGAAAGAAAGAAAGAATATAAAATAAATACAAATTAATGAATAAATAAGAATGTTTTTAATCAGAATTTGAGCAAAAAGTCCCTGTAACCATACGCTCAAACCTTCAGGGCAGTTTTCAATGAATCAACATGACAGATGGATAGTATAGAATGCTAAAAAGATCATTTATAAAAGATATCTTACAATTAAGGAGATCTCTAAGAAACAGCTTCTTAGTATTTTCTATGGCTTCACTGTTGCTGGTTGAACAGTGTTGACAGCCAGTCAGTGTGCCAAATGAGATGCTGATATCAGCAGACACTGGGTTCAAACTGGAAGATGCTGGAAGATATTATGTGTCCAGTATGAAGCATTACATAAAACTACTTAGGGGAACCATCAACTTATTTGAACCCTCTGCTTCTGCTTTTCTGGCTTTCATTTCTTTTTCTTTTTCAGATGATTCTAAGAAGAGATCTTAAGCAAGATTTCGGTGCTTCCATTATTGGTACGCCTCCTTAAAGGGCCAGTCACACAATCAATGTTTATTAGAAATCAAACAGAAATTGATGTCAAATTTATTAGTATGTGTCGTGTGCATGCTTTAAAAAGGGATGCATGCAAATGTATAATCATATCATGATTTTTGTAGATGAAATTGGCACATAAAACATTGGAAACAGATATGATTAAACTTCACAACTGTAAATTAAAATGGGGTAAAAAAAAGAAACGCAAAGTTTTCGCAAACAATTCAATCTTTGATTAGCAAATCCAGATCTCTGGAGACAAAATGAGGTGGTTACATGGCAACTGCATATTTGAGAGAATGAAATTAGAGAATTTACGTCTCTAAATACTTAAAATGCAAACTTATATTCAGATGCAGATGAAGGGTCAGAGCAAAGGTCTTTTTTAAACTCTATAGCTTCAAGCATCACATTATTTATAATATTGCAAAAAATTCTATAGAAAAAAAAAGTAAAATTAGTATATGTACATTTAAAACTCCTTTTCATGTCCATGATATATTACTCCCTGCCTACAATGAATGAGTATCACAAAGCCACAAATACAGAAAAACAAATATATAATTTATGGGATAAATGTAATAATAGCTTGTGAATATATATATATATATATTTTAGTGTAGTTTGTATATATATATATACAAATTCAAAACGACAATATCCCTGTTAGACAAGTTTTTCGACATCAGACAACTACATTTACAATCTGACCTGGTGGTTCTGAGTTCTGATGCTTCAAAGGTCAAACTGTCCTTCTTCTGAATGCTGTAACGATGGGTTTTAATGGGGGAAGCATTCATTTGAGAGTAGAAGATGGCAGCTCAGCCAAGGGTAATCAGACAAGGCAGATAAGAGCGAAAGAGTGCATTCAAGTTGACAGGAAATGCAAGCCAGCACAGGAAGTGAAAGGGAGAAGACAGTGAAAGTGGGGCTCAGGAATATTCTGAAAGTGCAGATACGCATTTGCACATTTGCTGGTTGCTCTTCCTTCCCATTAGGATCCATATTTAGATCCAGACAGTTATTGGGTGAGCGCTGTAAAGATCCCCTAGGCTGCCATCTGCTGTCATTTATTTCTATCCTGGACAGACCCTTTCTAACCAAATGACTTTCTATATTCTCTCTTCAGAGTATCTAGTTTGCTTTGTATAATCAAAAGGATTTGGAAAGCAAACGGCTTTGATGATTATAGCAGGCGTCTGACCTTTTACTAACATATATAATGGGAAACATGGCATATATTTAAATACACTGCTTATCACCTGCTCAGTGGCTCAACTGAGTGAGTGTGTGTGTGTGTGTGTTCGTGTAACCCACCCAAATGAAGAGCATGGCTAGTCATGCACTCACTATGAGTAAGAGTGCACTAAATATATCTCCATCTTAGACTCATGTTTTAGCATGCAAATGTGTAAATCTAAACATTTAGTGTCCGTAATACCAATCAAATTTAAAGCAATTGAAACATTTAGATTTAAATTTTAATTCTTAAAACTTAATGCTGCAGTGAGCATTTTCTGCACTACTACAGTACATGTATGCATTTAACATTCAAATAAAATTGCAAAAATAATGACTGTTTTCACACAAGTTTCCCAAACCTACTTTCTATGATTGGTTAACGCAAACATGCCATGTTTCATTTGTCCCAGAAATGAATTTCTCAGGACACATATTTAAGTAATACTGGATAGGTAGTGCCATTTTATGCATTGGATTTAAAAATAAATAAATGAAAAGATAAATAAATAAATAAAATCAAAGAAAGAATTAAAATGAATGAAAATAAAAGAACAAAAAGTTAAAGAAAGAAATGAAAATGAAAGAAAGAAAGAATATAAAATAAATACAAATTAATGAATAAATAAGAATGTTTTTAATCAGAATTTGAGCAAAAAGTCCCTGTAACCATACGCTCAAACCTTCAGGGCAGTTTTCAATGAATCAACATGACAGATGGATAGTATAGAATGCTAAAAAGATCATTTATAAAAGATATCTTACAATTAAGGAGATCTCTAAGAAACAGCTTCTTAGTATTTTCTATGGCTTCACTGTTGCTGGTTGAACAGTGTTGACAGCCAGTCAGTGTGCCAAATGAGATGCTGATATCAGCAGACACTGGGTTCAAACTGGAAGATGCTGGAAGATATTATGTGTCCAGTATGAAGCATTACATAAAACTACTTAGGGGAACCATCAACTTATTTGAACCCTCTGCTTCTGCTTTTCTGGCTTTCATTTCTTTTTCTTTTTCAGATGATTCTAAGAAGAGATCTTAAGCAAGATTTCGGTGCTTCCATTATTGGTACGCCTCCTTAAAGGGCCAGTCACACAATCAATGTTTATTAGAAATCAAACAGAAATTGATGTCAAATTTATTAGTATGTGTCGTGTGCATGCTTTAAAAAGGGATGCATGCAAATCTATAATCATATCATGATTTTTGTAGATGAAATTGGCACATAAAGCATTGGAAACAGATATGATTAAACTTCACAACTGTAAATTAAAATGGGGTAAAAAAAGAAACGCAAAGTTTTCGCAAACAATTCAATCTTTGATTAGCAAATCCAGATCTCTGGAGACAAAATGAGGTGGTTACATGGCAACTGCATATTTGAGAGAATGAAATTAGAGAATTTATGTCTCTAAATACTTAAAATGCAAACTTATATTCAGATGCAGATGAAGGGTCAGAGCAAAGGTCTTTTTTAAACTCTATAGCTTCAAGCATCACATTAATCTGATCATTTGGATTACACAACTAGTATTTCTCCTCCAGATATCGTCAAAAGGTTAAGTCTAATGTTTTGTGTAGGAGTAAAGTTGGAGATCGGAGGATGGCACACAATTGCAACTTACTGGTTATATGTTTCTGCTGTACATGATAAGCATTGGTTACTTGGAAACAAAAACAGGTCAGATTCTGTTTGTCAATGCTTGTTGCACATGGGTAATAACGGCTGGTAATCTCACTGATAAAATAAAATAAAATAAAAGTGTACAGCTTCTTTGCAACAACTTCTCCAATTTTGTTCTCTTAAAAACATGGAAACACTGCTACTACTTTTTTTCTTTGATATTTTAGTTATTCACATTAATTACATTTGTAACATGGAAGTAGGGCTGTGCGATATTGAAAATATGTGCTAAATAAATATTTCCATAATTTGTAATTGATTTATTCTTTGAAACTTTAATATTAACTTTGATTTTAGTAAAGTTAGTACACAGTCATAGCCATAAATGCAATGGTACTAATAATTGGCATAATTTCTTTCGGTGTTTCGGTTTTCGGCCTTGGTTTCCTCTTTTTCGGTTTTCGGTTTTGGCCAAGAATTTTCATTTCGGTGCATCCCTAAATGATACCCATCCGATTATTTTCTCAGCTGTTTACATTCATTTAAAACATAACCGACTGCGTTTACGAGAATGATCTTCGAGACGGGTACTATTAACGGTTCTGTGTGTATGTGTCTGTTCAAACAGGAGATGCGAAAGACGAATCAACTCGGTGTGTGCGTGCCATCTGAAACGCGTCTCTCTCTGTGTGTGCGCGCTTTGCAAGATGTTGCTTGTGCGCGCGCTTCAGGTGTGAGTCTGTCGGACAGCAAGACGAGATGGCAAAGAGTTGTTTTCTGCAACTTATTGCACTTAACTATTTTTAACGTCAAGCAATTCTCTGCTATATACGTCGAACTAAAACGTTGACCTTTTGCAACGTTTTGATTTAAGTAGCCTATTATTAAAATGATTCAGATATCGCACGCTGTTGTGATATGCATATCGCGGTATTTACATTTGCGATATTTCGATATATCGTGCAGCCCTACATGGAAGTAAACAACTTAAAGGGGTCATATGATGCGATTTCAATTTTCCCTTTCTCTTTGGAGTGTTACAAGCTCTTGGTGCATAAAGAAGATCTGTAAAGTTGCAAAGACTAAAGTCTCAAATTCAAAGAGATATTCTTTATAAAATTAAGAGTCAGCCACGCCTACCTAAAACGGCTCGTTCTAACACACCCCCACATGTCTACGTCACGATGTGGGAAGATTTGCATAACGCCACCCAAATGTTCACGCAAAGAAAGAAGGCGTAACTTTTATTCTCGCTGTAGTATTGTTGTTGCCATCGCCATGTCGTGAAGGCGCTGTGCGATTCGTTGTGAAAGCAAAACTACTTTGTTTGGCCTTCCAAAAGAGGACGATATCGCTTCATCATGCCTGGAGCTGATCCGTGCTGGTCGATGAGGAAATATTACAACTTTGCGCTGTGGATCACCGGATCGGCTTTCACCGTGGATGAAGCGGAGTCGTCACATGTCCTTCCGGACGCTCCTTCGTCGAAATCGCCGGCCACGCCGTTCTCAAGCCCACCTGCTCACTCTAACCCTCCGGCCGTTCCTCACGCTAGCTCCCGGCCTCTGCTCACTGTAGGCCGCCGTGTGTGATGCTGTGTTTCGTTGTGAAAGCGAAACTATACTTTGTTTGGCTTTCCAAAAATGGACACGACTAGAAATCAGTGGTTAAGTTGTATTTACAACACTGTTCCAGAACACTTCAACCCAAATATTCAGATGTGTGCAGCACATTTTATGGAGGACCGTTTCCTGATCCTGGGAGAGTAGTAGGGCTGGGCAAAAAAATAGATTTTTCGATTAATCATTTTTTTAAATGACGTCGATTTGATATCGATTCTCAAAAGACGCGAATCGATCTTTTCCGGGATTTATTTCAGCACACATTTAAAACGAGATCTGATTAATGTGACTCTTATCATTAGTCTTCTCCACTAGGTGTTACCCTTATTTACCTTGCGCGATGTTACAACAGAAAGCCTGTCATTCATTCAGCGCTTATCATGGCCATACGCGTGTTTCGCAATGCTCAGGTGAAGTGCTATAGTAATACTATAAATCTGAGGAAGAATTTGATATCACACATAGGCGCCATGATTTCCGCAATGAATGAATGAATGGCAGATCGCGCGGCGCACTGTTTTGTGCACACTACACATACTAAAGCGCGGATGATGCTCGCGGTGTTTTCAGCTTCTGCCATCTCACTACATGATGATATGAACACGAATGTCATCTCCAGCTGCTCTGAGAGTCACTTCATTAGCATTTTACTGTTTCATTTGAGAAATCTACCGTCATATCACATACACAGCAGCCGCAAGTTCTTCATGGCAACCCGTCAAAATAAAAGTTTAGTTTAACGTTAAGAAACTGTCAGAATATATTACTATTTAGCAGTCTTAAGAATCAATGCTACTACTGCTAATAAATAATACATCTTTATTTTTAAAGGAATAATCACATCTGTTTTCTTTTTAATTTTAACAGTAAACCTCTGTTGTGCAGCACTTTGTTTGCCAAAAAATAAAAGGGTTTACTTTTCATTTGATTAGGATAAATTAAATTAATGTTTTATGCCTTCATCTGATTACCAGAAAAATTAAGAACATTTTATAGGGCCCTATTATTTTTTTTTAAAAGGACCCATACAAAAAAAAGTATAGGTTTAAAATACAGCATTAATTTATTTTTATTAATTCACCATTTGTAAACTGATGTTTACTGTAATTTTTTTTTTTTAAATATCAATAGCATTTGTATTAAAACTATATTCACTGAATGTAATCAAAAATTCGAGAATCGAATCGAGAGCTTGCAAATCGAAATCGAATCGAATCGGGACATCTGAATCGAACAGTATGTGGAAAATAATGTGTTTTTTGAACCTTAAACCGCATAAACACATTTCATTACACCAAATACACAAAATAATGTTCTTTTTAGCAGCATCATATGACCCCTTTAAATTAATCATGATCCTATAATACGAAAAACACTGTAAAACTATTATTGGAGTACACTGGAATAACCCATAAGAGGTGTACGAAACTAAATTAATCATGAACCTTTAAGTGTCGAAAGTGTTGCGTTGTTTTAAACCGTGCATCCTGTGTGAGCCAACTTTAGTGTTAAAGTCTCAGTTAAGTGTCAACAATATGCTTCACATAAATGCCTATAGAGACACTAGAATGACGTCTCAAACTTCTCGCTTGACTAAACTCGACAACCACTACAAAAAAAGTGTAACAGAACCATCCTTTTGCACTGGCTTCAAATGAACCAAGACCCAAACAACATTAACAGAGGCGGACACAACATTTAATGAATTGAATCAAACTTTCTGCTCATACACCATCTTAGCTATGACCAATAGTAACCTAAAACTTGAGGTATTAAATATAATTTGGTAATTCTTGTATAAGACACTTGGTGAGGGAGAACAAGATCTGTTGAGTAATTTGGGCTACGCTACTTTAAAGTTTTGACTTCAAAAAGAGCTTGTTCAACTTACACTGGGATCCATGTTTGGGTGAGTCCTCCGGTTACTCGTTTTACTCATCATTAAGCACTCAAATCATCATGCAATCTATCTTTTACATTTTAACTAACTTAAATCAAACCATACATCTCCAGCCAACATGAGATGGAAACCTTGACACCATCAGAATAGTGATGACCTGACAGTTAAGCTCGAAATGTTGTAGTTTTGAGATGAATGGGCCAACCTTTCATGCTCAGAGAAAAACCACAACGCAAAGGAAGTTCGACTCTATCTTATGTTTACGCGGGGCATAGAGGAGAAACAATAATGTACAGTATGTGGAAAATAATGTGTTTTTTGAACCTTAAACCGCATAAACACATTTCATTACACCAAATACACAAAATAATGTTCTTTTTAGCAGCATCATATGACCCCTTTAAATTAATCATGATCCTATAATACGAAAAACACTGTAAAACTATTATTGGAGTACACTGGAATAACCCATAAGAGGTGTACGAAACTAAATTAATCATGAACCTTTAAGTGTCGAAAGTGTTGCGTTGTTTTAAACCGTGCATCCTGTGTGAGCCAACTTTAGTGTTAAAGTCTCAGTTAAGTGTCAACAATATGCTTCACATAAATGCCTATAGAGACACTAGAATGACGTCTCAAACTTCTCGCTTGACTAAACTCGACAACCACTACAAAAAAAGTGTAACAGAACCATCCTTTTGCACTGATACAAAAGTGGCTTCAAATGAACCAAGACCCAAACAACATTAACAGAGGCGGACACAACATTTAATGAATTGAATCAAACTTTCTGCTCATACACCATCTTAGCTATGACCAATAGTAACCTAAAACTTGAGGTATTAAATATAATTTGGTAGGGGCATAGAGGAGAAACAATAATGTACAGTATGTGGAAAATAATGTGTTTTTTGAACCTTAAACCGCATAAACACATTTCATTACACCAAATACACAAAATAATGTTCTTTTTAGCAGCATCATATGACCCCTTTAAATTAATCATGATCCTATAATACGAAAAACACTGTAAAACTATTATTGGAGTACACTGGAATAACCCATAAGAGGTGTACGAAACAGCATTTAAAATGTTCTCAAAGGCTACTAAATTAATCATGAACCTTTAAGTGTCGAAAGTGTTGCGTTGTTTTAAACCGTGCATCCTGTGTGAGCCAACTTTAGTGTTAAAGTCTCAGTTAAGTGTCAACAATATGCTTCACATAAATGCCTATAGAGACACTAGAATGACGTCTCAAACTTCTCGCTTGACTAAACTCGACAACCACTACAAAAAAAGTGTAACAGAACCATCCTTTTGCACTGGCTTCAAATGAACCAAGACCCAAACAACATTAACAGAGGCGGACACAACATTTAATGAATTGAATCAAACTTTCTGCTCATACACCATCTTAGCTATGACCAATAGTAACCTAAAACTTGAGGTATTAAATATAATTTGGTAATTCTTGTATAAGACACTTGGTGAGGGAGAACAAGATCTGTTGAGTAATTTGGGCTACGCTACTTTAAAGTTTTGACTTCAAAAAGAGCTTGTTCAACTTACACTGGGATCCATGTTTGGGTGAGTCCTCCGGTTACTCGTTTTACTCATCATTAAGCACTCAAATCATCATGCAATCTATCTTTTACATTTTAACTAACTTAAATCAAACCATACATCTCCAGCCAACATGAGATGGAAACCTTGACACCATCAGAATAGTGATGACCTGACAGTTAAGCTCGAAATGTTGTAGTTTTGAGATGAATGGGCCAACCTTTCATGCTCAGAGAAAAACCACAACGCAAAGGAAGTTCGACTCTATCTTATGTTTACCAAACCAAATCAGCATCTTAGACAGGATGAGCGAGACTAGCTATACCTACTAGGTCTAACCACAAGGCATCTACATTTCACCCAGACTCACATAAAGATGAAAACCATGAACCAGGTGTAGGACGAATCTTGTTCAAGGAACGAAAATGTCTTCAAAATCAGACCAAAGGAACAACCGGGATGTAGGGCTGTGTATCACCAGCAAAGTCACGATACGATACGTATCACGATACAGAGGCCACGATACGATACATATCACGATACATGACTGCACTGAATTTCACCGCAGCAGAATTTAGAAAAACAGCTGTTTATTAAACACTGCTTACTATAGAGCCATTTCTATAGGTTATCATTGCACAAATTAACACACTCTCTACAATCAAAAAAAAAATTAGAAGAGTTCTAAACTAACGCGCTGTCTTCACTGTATCTAACGCACACACGCTCAAGGCTGATTTATGGCTGATTTATACTCGAGCGTCAGCAAGTTCGCTTTGAGTGCGCGCAACGTCGTTTCGCGTGGCGGTGTGCACAACATTTTTTGTAACTTTCCGTGCAGCTCCGCTTCCGAAGATGCACGAGTTCAAAGCGACTCTAGCCGAACATGCACATCTGTGCCAGCTTTTGTGTGAAACAAGCAATTTGGTGTTAAGTGCAGTCACACACACAGATCACGCTGCGGCCAAACTCAGACATTCAGGAACAAACTTTTTAGCGCTGCCCCGCAATTTTATCAACTAAATAGCTTAATCTCTCATGAGCTACATTATCTTTCTCAACAAGGAGCTGGTAGCATCATTGTTTCTAAAGGAATTAAAGCCATAGCTTTACTGTTAATAGAGAAATGCGGCAAAACGGTGGTAATTCATACATACACAGCCTCTCTCTCTCTCTGTCGTAAATGAACAGTTGATGAATCACACTTTTCTGAGAATAGACTTGAAGTGGAGATAGCTAAACTGCAAGCTAAGCGGTGTTTTCAGAAAGCAAGCGCATTTATCCAGTGGAGAAAGAGCACGTGAGCACAGGGTTGCCAGGTTGACAAAGATAAGTAGTACGTTTAGCAGATATTTCTGTATTGCGCAAGTGTAAAGCTCTGTTTTGGGGATTACGTCTCTTTATATCAGGCAACCCCGTTGTGTTCCTCTGCAGCCAGATTATTAACAGATGCTCTATTCATTCTTTTTTAGAAACCTCGCACTTTTCTACTAAATTTTAAACGTTGTAAAATTAAACGCGGTCCACTGCTGCACACGTGCCACAGTATCGATACAGGGCCAGCTGTATCGATACTCGTATCGTCAAATCTCTGTGACAATACATCGTCGTATCGATATTTTGAACACGGCACTACCGGGATGTGCTACAGAACGTCTGAGATCCTCAAATCTACAAGCTAACAGAACTGCCTAGTTGCAACAGATTATTAACTAGTACTAGTAGGAAAGTGTGAGTGCTCCTTACGTGGCATGATCCCCTGGTTAACCAGTTCTTCTCGAGTCCGTCTCTGCTGAAGTTTGAGTTGAAGCACTAGAAGAAAACAAGAAATCAAGTCAAAGATGAAGACATTTAGTCAACTAACAAGGATGAAAGTTGGGCAAAATGACTAATTCAACTCTGACTGCCCAACAGGTTTACAAAGAGGTTTATAAATACTCATTCTTGGGACATAATTTAGCACTGTTGCACAAAAATAGATTGATTGGTTGGTTGGTTTCAGAAGAGCAAAATCAACTATATAATAATAAATAACTATACATACAAATACATTAAATGAAACATTTCAAAGAGTTCAAACCCAGTAAAAAAAGATAAGAATGCTAGTATGATGCTAACAGACCGGTCTTGTGCAATGAAAACACTTACTGTGTACAAACGGACACAACAGTTACTGTGAGGAAATTACTTCACTGTAGTTCATTACTATTCTAATGCATCAATATTTGCATGTTCGGGAGACAGCACGCTATAAACGTAAAAAAAATACAGCATGACAGAAGACACCGAAGTTGATAAAATACCCGGCGAGCAGCTCGATCGGTCTCCTTCATCCTCCTCTCGAACAAGCTCTTCCTGACAGCCGGCAGAGAGCTTATCAGTCAGAGAGAAGAGAGTGCGGACTACAATATACTTCCTCTTCCTGTTTCTGCATTCAATTTAAAACAGAAGTGTGCGAGATGTTTCCACGGCTTACCACAGGAAGAAAGACTGTCAATTCTATTAAACGAGTGTTTGAATCTAAATAGTGATTAAACCAAGAAACACGTATAAAAAAAAGATCCTGGCACATCTACCGTGTAAAACACAATATACAAGGTTAAGCATTTATACTACTTCAAGCAAACATCTTTACAGGTTATCTGGGGTTGGACTGAAACCTCAAAGGTACAGTCAGGGGTGCCGCTAAGGGGGGGAAGTTAGGACGATTCTAAGGGCCCACGCACTTTTGGGGCCCCCAGAGATCCGTTTTATTAGTAGTAACAGTAGTAGTAGTAATGTAATAGAAATTATAAATGTATCTACCAAAGAGTTACAAATAAAACAAAATTCTATTTTGCATTTCCAGCAAAATGATCTCCCCCCCCATTCACTGCATGGTTTCGTCCCGTCCTACGTAGCCTAGAGTCAATGAGTGAGATCAAATGGTAAACTGTCAAATTAGAGATGTCTTAGAGTTCGAGGAGGGCAAACCGAGACGGACGATTTGGTCAGTCGCACTTTTAAACACATTTTAGTTTTGCTATAGAAAATCTACAAATTCATACTCTGATTACATAGAGCAGCAGGAGGACGCGTGTGAGGTTGTCATGGCAACCAGATACACTGCTCACAAATTACGGCTGCTCTTCTATTTTGCCACACTAAACTTAGCAATAAACACGTTGAAAATAATACACAATAAACATGTCTGTCAAAACGATCTCAAAGGAGGCTTTTATTAAGCAAATCAATGAGTGAGTTACTCATCCACTGTTTATTATTTAGTTGGGTTTCCACAGGCAGGGTCACAATTATCTACAGTGTATGAAGCTAAAGGTTTTTGGGATAAGGCTCATAATGTAGAACATTTTTAACTTTGTATGCTGCATGTGCATAGGTAGCTAGCAAACAAGGAATACAGCTGTTAAGCTAATAGTCACATTTAGCCGAGTAAGATTATGATTGAGAAATGTTGGATACTGCTGGAAATGCTGGTGTTATGGGGGTCTCCTATTCATTATTTTAGGATATTATTTTATTTTAAAATTGACTGTATTATTTATAGATTTTTTTGCTTGCCCCATGCAGTGAAGCATTTCTATTAATATAACTGATTAAGTAGTCAAACTCATTCCATATCAGCAGAATAGTGTGGTACAGAAAGTCTATGTCCATAAAACAGGTTCTGAATTAATTATGTTACTGATACCTAATGGTCAAAAGCAATAGCAAAAGTAATAGGTCAATATTATTAAATTGCAGACAAAGATTTTGAATAGCTAGGCTGGCTTGCACACTATATTGACAAAAGTATTGGGACACACCCTTCTAATGAACAGGTTTGACTACTTTAGTAATTTCTAATTTTTAGTAAAAAAAAAAGCATATAATGCTATTCTAGGAAATTGTGTGCTTCTAATTTTATACCAATAGTTTGAACAGGACCATTTTCTATTCTAACACGACAATGCCTCTGTGCATAAGGCAAGGTTAAAAAAAAAAGATTGACTGAGTCAGTCAGTGTGGAAGAACTTGACTGGTCTGCACAAAGCCAAGTCCTAATCCCAGCTGAACACCTCTGGTGTGACTTTAAATGCAGTCCTTGAGCCAAAAACTCATCACCAAACACCAATGACTTGTACATACACTGTTAGACTTTGCTGTAATTCTGCAGTTACTTACCACAAAAAAAGCCCAGTAAACTACCATATATTTGTTTTACGGTTAACTACTGTAATATGCACTGAATTATGCGGATTTTAATGCCATTTACAGTAATTTACTGCATATGGGAATTTGCGGTACTTTACTGTATGCTCAAAAGCAGTAGTGCTACTGTAAATTGTTCTGCAGATGAAAAACATGAATCTGCATTCTCAATATAATGTCTGGGTAAGCACAAGTGTGGTGAAATAAATGCATTTTACAAATGATTAAAAAATAAAATATATAAACTTTGCTTACACCCCACAAAATTTAAATTTTATTCAACAACCTGGCAGAGGTTATATAAACTGAGGCTTGTGTCGGATGCGCGCATAACGGACTTCCCCTCTGAGTGAATCGCCAGAAGTCAGCTGCAAGTTTTCCTGTGGTAAGTACTTTTCACTTATTTTTAAAACGTAAGCCATTATCAATATCAATTAAATTTAAAAATATGAAGAAAGTAAATATCAAATCTAATTATAGTCTATTACTAGGACAGTCTGAGGGAAAAGTTTGTTTTCCTCAAAAACTGCCGCTTTCATGAAACTCATTCAATTGTCCTGCAACGGACTGACTGCCTTTCCAGTATAGATGTGTAGTATTTACATATCTCTCTGATGTTTCCTCTTTTCCTCCCTTTTTCTTGTGTCAGCAGGAGCCAACTACACCCCAGAGACTCTTTTAAGGGCCACCTAGAATCACGGCACCTTCGCCTTTGTACGTTTTTTTTATTTTTTATATGATCACTCATATGTTGGGCTGGGGATTGATAGAGATTTCATAATTCCATTTGATTCACAAGCTCTTAATTAAGTTCTGATCTTGATTCAATTCAGTTTGATTCACAATTATTCTTATTCTCTTATTCTGATTCCAGTTTCCATACAATTTAATTGGATTAAAATATTTCTGAGAATTTGATGACAGCCATTTATGTACCTTGATTTAGTATAAATTTTGGTTATAATCCTGTATTCTTCAAGAGTACTTCTAGATTGACTCAAAAGCCTGTTTTGCTCTAATATTTACAAACAATACAAATGTTACAACTAAAAAGATACTTTAAAACACTGCCAAAAAAAAAAAAAGTTTAAGTTTGAAGGACCATAAAGTTACTCTTTAATATGATTGTACAGTGGGGAAAATAATTATTTGATCCCCTGCTTGTCTGGTGCTCCATGCAAGATCTCGCCTTATGAGGAAAGGATGGTCATGATAAAGTTGAGGGATCAGCCCCGAATTACACAGGAGGAGCTTGTTAATGATCTTAAAGGTTCCATATTTTACACCTTTCTGGAGTTTTATTTTAGGTTTTGATGTCCTTAAGTATATATATTTTCGGTATAAGTACCAAAAACCATCTCAATATATTTTTACAGCTCCTTTCTCAGGAGCTCCGCTGAGAACAGGACGATTTTGGCCTGTCTAATTAATATTCATGAGCCTCTCTTCTGATTGGCCTGTTGTTTTCTGAGTGACGCATGGCCAGGCCAACCACAGGTAACTAGGGTCAGCCAACGTCACAGCGCTAGCTGGAGGCAGCAAAACAAAGGGGAAACTGGAGGTGGCCCATTCAAACCAGCGCAGATTCGGCTTCATAAGGAGCTTAAAATATATTGAAATGTATATACATCTTCATCATGACTAGATAGACACGGTGAGTTTGTCTTTACTATACACGTTAGATGTGATCCACCTCATTGAAACAGTCCTGTCAGATCGTTCATCCTTTGAGTGCGAGCGTAACGTTACAGGTCGGCCGATCTTGTTTCGTGGTTAAAGTTAAGCTTTTCGACATGTTTCCGCGATGTTGTCTGGGGGTTTGGCAAAAGGAGAGTGGGACTGTGGGCGGTGCTCGGGGTGGTGACTGAAGTCGGTGACTGAGTAGTCCTGACATCAACTTTTTACGGAAGTCACAATGGTTCGTGAAAAATCACAGCAACTTTAAGCAGGCTGTGTGAATTTTCCTGTGGACTGACTGTTTTGAAACTTATATGGTAATTACATAGCACCTAGACCCCAGTTATCATGAAAAAAGCCAGGAAATTTCAGTTTTGACAATATGGAACCTTTAAGGCAGTTGGGACAACAGTCACCAAGCAAACCATTGGTAACAAACTACGTTGCAATGAGTTGAAATCATGCAGTGCCCGCAAGGTCCCCCAGCTCAAGAAGGCACATGTACAGGCCCGTCTGAACATCTAAATGATTCAGAGAAGGCTTGGGAGAAAGTGCTGTTGTCACATGAGAACAAAATTGAACTCTTTGGCATCAACTTGACTTGCTGTGTTTGGAGGGAGAGAAATGCTGACTATGACCCCAAGAACACCATCCCTACAGTCAAGCATGGAGGTGGAAACATTATGCTTTGTGGCTGTTTCTCTGCTATGGGTACAGGATGACTTCACCGCATTGAAGGACCGATGGACGGGGCCATGCACTGTAAAATTATAGATGAGAATTAGGGTCAGCCGACGTCACAGCGCTAGCTGGAGGCAGCAAAACAAATGGGAAACTGGAGGCGGCCCATTCAAACCAGTGCATATTCGGCTACATAAGGAGCTTAAAATATCATCTTGTTGTGATGTTGGGTGCCAGAATCGACGTAATACAGCCTCAAATTAGAAATTTGATCACATATCTGCTGCCACTGCCAGACAAAAAAAACGACGACAGCTGTGGTTAAACGCGATAAAACGAGCAGACCGGACAGAAACGATCGTCAAAAATGCTTGCGTTTGCAGCGCACACTTCTTATCAGAAAAGGTTCAATAAAGTATTGTCTTTTGTTGTTATGGGCGCGCGCGTCTACAGATTTCTTGCCATATGTCTGTTTCTTGCATTTCACGACTATGTCGTGTATGAAATAATGTCTGTCTGTGTGCATGTGTGTAAAACAACAAACTGACGATTTATATATAATCATTTGTAATTGTATATACATTGCTGTGATTAATTATGGCTGGAACAATAATGTAGCTGTAAAAATAGTTGCTTGCTGAAATTGAAATGTATATACATCTTCATCATGACTAGATAGACACGGTGAGTTTGTCTTTACTATACACGTTAGATGTGATCCACCTCATAGTAACAGTCCTGTCAGATCGTTCATCCTTTGAGTGCGAGCGTAACGTTACAGGTCGGCCGATCTTGTTTCGTGGTTAAAGTTAAGCTTTTCGACATGTTTCCGCGATGTTGTCTGGGGGTTTGGCAAAAGGAGAGTGGGACTGTGGGCGGTGCTCGGGGTGGTGACTGAAGTCGGTGACTGAGTAGTCCTGACATCAACTTTTTACGGAAGTCACAATGGTTCGTGAAAAATCACAGCAACTTTAAGCAGGCTGTGTGAATTTTACTGTGGACTGACTGTTTTGAAACTTATATGGTAATTACATAGCACCTAGACCCCAGTTATCATGAAAAAAGCCAGGAAATTTCAGTTTTGACAATATGGAACCTTTAAGGCAGTTGGGACAACAGTCACCAAGCAAACCATTGGTAACAAACTACGTTGCAATGAGTTGAAATCATGCAGTGCCCGCAAGGTCCCCCAGCTCAAGAAGGCACATGTACAGGCCCGTCTGAACATCTAAATGATTCAGAGAAGGCTTGGGAGAAAGTGCTGTTGTCACATGAGAACAAAATTGAACTCTTTGGCATCAACTTGACTTGCTGTGTTTGGAGGGAGAGAAATGCTGACTATGACCCCAAGAACACCATCCCTACAGTCAAGCATGGAGGTGGAAACATTATGCTTTGTGGCTGTTTCTCTGCTATGGGTACAGGATGACTTCACCGCATTGAAGGACCGATGGACGGGGCCATGCACTGTAAAATTATAGATGAGAATCTCCTTCTCTCAGCCAGAACACTGAAGATGGGTCATGGATGATGGGTCTTCCAGCATGACAATGACCCAAAATACCGCCAAGGCAACAAAGGAGTGGCTCAAAAAGAAGCACATTAAGGTCATGGAGTGGCCTAGCCAGTCCCCAGACCTTAATTCTATAGAGAATCTGTGGAATGAGCTAAAATTTTGAGTTGCCAAGAAATCTTAAGGATTAGAGAGAATTTTTAAAGAGGAGTGGAACAAAATCCCTCCTGAGATGTGTGCAAACCTGGTGACCAACCACAAGACACGTCTTACCTCTGTGCTAGCCAACAAGAGTTTCTCCACCAAGTTTTGCTTGGGGATCAAATACTCATTTGACTCCCGGAAATGCAAATCAATTTATAACCTTTGTATACTGTTTTTTTTCTGGATTTTTTAGCTTGATATTCTCTCTATTCGTTAAAATAAACCTAAAATTATAGACCCTTCATTTCTTTGTAAGTGGGCAAACTTACAAAATCAGTAGGGGATCAAATAATTATTTTCCCCACTGTACATTTAGGCAATTAATGGAGTTCCCTGACAAGGATGTGCAAAAAAGCAATACTGTTTAAACAGTACTATACTGGGAATAACTGCTGTTGCACAAGTTGTTACCTTGTCTGTCCATGAACAAATTTAGATGAGATAAACTCATGACCATTTCTCACACATTTCCCCTCTGTTTTGTTTCAGATCATCTGTCAGTGGTTATGGAGGCCATGCAGCCAAGACCAACTAGGATGTTTGTTGCCATATTTCTTTTTGTTGCAATATTATCATGATCTCTGCTTTGATTTGTTGTTATGAATTCAGTTCTCTATTTTTTTTTTGTAATGTTCCAGAATAGTAATGTATTGGATGTATTTAATAGTGACAGTGAATAAAAAATATACTGTTGTACATGGACTCAGGTCACTTATTTGGAATTTATTAAATTCAATGGGATTCATGTAAAATATTCAAAGGTTTTATAAAATAAATTACAGTAAAATAACTGTAATATTATTATACTGTAAAACTAAGATACAGTAAGAATATAAGGATAAAGTACTGTAAAATTAAGCTGCGGTAAGGGTATTTTACTGTAAAATGAAATTGTGGTAAGGCCATCATACTGTAAAATGAACTTGCGATAAGCTACTGTAAAGGGGTAGTTACAGTAACTTACTGGCAATAGTGCTGCCAGTAAGTTACCGCAAAAATACAATAAAAAGTCTAACAGTGTACATATGGACAAATGTATTGGGACACCCCCTTCTTTAGAACAGAAAAAGGCACTTCCCAAAACTGTGGCATCAAAGATGGAAACATAATTCATGTATTTAAAAATTGTATTTCCATCTTTGTTGCCACAGTTTTGGAAGTGTCTAAAATGATTGTACGCATATGTACAAGTCATTGGTGTTTGGTGATGGGTTTTTTTTTGTTTTCCCAATACTTTGGGCAATATAGTGTATGTTTGGTGCGGTAGGGGACCCAACCTCATATTCTTTCATAGGGCCCAAAATTGCTAGCAGCGCCCCTGGGTACAGTCACAACAAAATATTCGCTTGATCAATTGATTTACCAGTAAAGCCACAAAGAGACAGCACACTGCTTACTGGCTGATATATAAATTAACTTACAATAATACAATTGTCATTATGTGAACAAATATCCATCAAGGCCCCCAAAAGTCAAGCAACTATCTCTTCCACTAGAAGAAATACCAACAGTAGCGCAATGGAAAATGCTTGCTGTGTGTCAAAGGCTTTACTGAAACATTTCTGGTGGATAAAAATGTAAAACCTCAGAATCGTATTTTGGTATCATCTCGCTTTAAACATCTATGAGAATGCAAAACCAAGCTGTTCATGGAACAAACACGCAACTAAACACCACCACAGAGGGAATTGATTCTGAACGAAACAAAATAATATGTGACAAAATATTATTGCTGCAGTCTATTTAAAAGTGTTTAATTAATTTGAATGAATTATTAAACATGTTAATATATATATATATATATATATATATTATTTTTTTTTATTAAATATATTAAATACACCAATTTTTAATATTACATTTTTGAAAAGTGGTTGGAATGAATGATTCAAATGACTCATAAATACTTCACTTGTTTTATTACTGGATGAATCAGCGTTTTTGAACGAATCTCTTAAATGAAAGATTCAATGACGAATAAATTTTTTAACAGCCACAATGCAATCGACACATTATTTGAAGCACCAGTTACTTTCAAAAGGGGATTTTGATTTTTTTATCATTATTTTGATAAAAATAAAATAAATTTGATCTATTTTGATCGCAACCATAGACATCAATGTTTATATCTCAACTGTAAACTTTCATCCCAGTGATTCTGTGATAATATGAATGACTATAACAGAAATAATACTGTGTAGTTTGTGAAGCTGTTTCTTACCCAAACATGTTAAATGTCTGCTCTCTGTGTCAGCGGAAGTGTGAACGCCGATTAATTTTGTTTTTCTTCTTCTAAGGTTTAATAGACACGGTCGAATCCTTGTCATTTAAAAATGGGTTTGCGTGGGTGTTTGAGTCGAGATTGCGATCTTTTAACGATGAATCATGCAACTCTATATATAGTATTGATATGAACACACATAATAATTCATAATACTCTTAATATCAATAGTATATCAATACATATTTCTACAAATTAGGTCTTGCACAAGTATGAGAAAAAGTATAAAATGGCAGTCATTACTGTAAAACATTTTGATGGTAATGATATGTACTTGTGACGTCAATTGGTAGCATAGTTTGAAATGAAATCTCCTTACAAAAGCATTTTATCACTCATCTGACAATTATAAAAGCCAGAAGATGTGTTTTTGAACATGGCTGATGTTGTTGAGGTCTGAAACTGTCAGCACGGGTACATTTATTATAGCACCTGTTCACATGCTGTTTGTGTTGTGGAATAGAGCCAGTGCCGCACCTGTTGCGCTGCTAAATAGTGATCTGGCTTTAGGTCATCACAACAGCTGATGGGCTGCTGAATTTTGATCTGGCGTGAGGTCACTAAAGGTGGAGAAATTGAGATGGCTGGCAGGAGGTGTGCACAAGCGTTTCAGGAGGAACTAACATGCACTCTAAACCTCAACGTTGTAAGTTAACGATTGTCACACCCACTGTAAGCAAGAGAATTGAGGCCGATGACTCATAATTGCAGTATTAGGGATCTAAAGTTGGTCCGGGAAAATTGTGTGTGTATGTGTGTGATGTGTGAGTTTTCCTTCAGTGTCAATACTGCAGTACAAGCTACTGCCAAAACACATCATCCACATTGATATAGCAATGTAATGCCATCCTCAGAGACCTGAAGAGTGAGAACAAAAGAGGAAAATAAAGGGATGCGCATCCTAACTAGGCTCTATCAGGCTCTAACTTCTGCTCTATCATTGTCATTTCCCCAAATAAAATGTTGAACAATGCTGCTAAATAATCCATTAAGGCACGTTTACAATAGTTTAACACTGTTTAACATAGTTTTATGGCTTTTACCCATGTTTAGAACTTATTTTCTTACATATTTACATATAAAATATGTAATTTATTTGTAAATATTAAATAAATATTACATGGGTAAAATGTGAAAAGTAGTATAGATTATATTTTATATATGTAATTATATGCCATGAAAACATTTGCCACACAGTTAAATGGAGAAATTGTTGAATATATGAAACTACAATATTACAATTATTATTTAACGAAGCAGTATATTTTTCTTCTTGAACTGAATAATGCTAAAATAAAAGCAACCACAAAAATGAATAAACTCCTTACTTGCTGCTGATTAATAGTAGGTAGTTGTTAAAGGAATGGTTTACCCCAAAAATTAAAATTGTGTCATAATTTACACAGCCTCATGGCGTTCCAAACTTGTATAAGTTTCTTTCTAATGCTGAACACAAAATAAGATATTTTTGGGTGAACTATCCCTTTAAGTGTAGGTATGAGGTAGCATCAAGTGATTTAAAATATGATCATGTAGAATAAGACATTAATATGTGTTTTATACGTAATAATTAACAGCCAATATGCTAGTAATATGCTAATAAGAAACTAGTTAACAGTGAGAATTGGTCCCCAAAATAAAGTGTTACCCATCTGTCAAACGATCAAGATCAAGAATTCAACAATGCCAGGATATAAACTGATCTGACCTTTGTAAATGAGTTGTTTTACTTTGTGTTTGTCACTACAAATCTCTCAGTTAAACTAAGCTCACAATGCACATCTTATGGTGCATTTGGAATTAGAGCCCGACCGATATGGGTTTTTTGGGGCCGATACCGATATTAGGGAGTAAAAAAATATTTATTCTTTGTGTATATTATAGTACAGTACCAGTCAAAAGTTTGGACACTTTTCCATTCGTGTGTCCACACATTTGCCTGGTACTCTATATAGAATACAGTATACACATAAACAAAATATATATACATAAACACATTTTTTGCAATGATCACTCAAATGTGGTGATCAAACACTTATAATGACGTGACAGAGATACGTAATGGAGGCAGGCCATTTAACAATTTAACAATAAACTTTATTATCCAAAATGAGTCTGACAGTGCACTGAACAGTAAAGTTGAAGTTTATTCAACTTTAATTCAATTAAATTCCATTCAACTTTATTCCGTTACAGTTTATTTCACTTCGAAACATTCATTCACGGATATGCGCTACTGTCTTCACACACAGATTAAACTTACTAGAGAAGTGTGAAATAATATACCTCTGTAAATACAATATAAATTAATGTCTCGCGCACTTTAATGCCCTTTGAATGTAACATGTACGTTCCCTTGGAACTGGAATCATGACGGAATTTCATGTGAAGTCCACTTTGCAGGGCACTTATGGTCGAATAAGACAATGCTTGAATGCTGCTGCCTGAACAAGTCCTTACTGAAGTGAAAGTGTTGACTGGTGTCACAATCTCGCGAACGCACCGGCGGATCTCCACCAAATTCGGGGGATCCCTTCAGCTTGAGGAGCCCTCTCGAATGCCACCCTCCGCGCGTCGGTAGCCCCCCAGGATCGCTTGATCAGTCGGCGCCGGACCGCAAATTTAACCACCCGTAACTCCCAAAAATTTTCATATCAGCGGCATATTAGCCGATACCGATATATTGGCAACCGGCTCATATCGGCCGATAATATCGGCAAAACAATATATCGATCGGGCTCTATTTGGAATCCCTCCAACTTTCTCGGTAGCTTGTTCTCCATGTGTTTCTATTTGAGTCCTCACAGTCATACTGTACCTGACACTCAATCTGTGTGGCAGGCCGCTGTGCTGCTGCTGAGTTATTGAGGATATCACTGTAAATTACACCTCATGTCTCAAATTGCGACCTGCAGGACACCTAAATGTGCTGTTCAAGCATGTGTGTGTGTGTGTGTGTGTGTGTGCATGAGCTGATGCTTCTTGGGAATGTCATCGCTCTGGTTCCCTTATCGCCCATGGCATACCATGCACAGCACGCACAATCACACAAACACGTGCAAACAGCTCAGTGGATCATGCCTGCTGTTTCACTAGCTTATAAAATATTCAATAATACAACATCACTGATCGCATTTGATCTAATTACATCTGATTGCTAATCCACAGCAAGTTTAAACTCTTTCAACACACTTAGTCGATGAGTGCATCTCAAAATTGAATTCCTGTTATCATTTTCTCACCCTCAAGTTGTTCCAAACCAGTATGAATTTCTTTTTTTCTGCTGAACACAAAAGAAGATATTTTGAAGAATGTTGGGAACCAAGCAGTTGATGGTAGTCACGGACTTCCATAGCATTTTTTCTATACTATGGAAGTCAATGGGGTACATCAACTGTTTAGTTACACACATTCTTCAAAATATCTTCTTTTGTGTTCAGAAAAAGAGTAAATGATGGCAGAATTTTCATTTTTTGGATGCACAATCCCTTAAGCAAGACTTCATTGGTGGCACAAGTATAGTTTACACCAGTGTTTTTCAACCGACCAGGATTGAGAAACACTGGTTTACACAAAATGATGTACCATTATATGCTAATGAAACCATGTTGCAGTGTTGTTATTGTTAACTAATATTATTATTTTTTATTTTTTATTTATTTGTCATTGAAATAAAGCTGAAATAAAATAAAACAAAACTGAAATATTAGATTAAAAACTAAACTAAAAAACTAAAATAAAATGAGACAAATAGCTTTGGCAACTAACTGAAATACACGTAAGCTTAACTTACTAAAACTGCAAAAATCTATAAATAAATAAATATTCAAGCTTCATATATTAATTTATTTTGTTAATTTAAAAATGTATAATTTCAAACATGAGAAATGTAGCTAAAACTTAAATAAAAATTAGCAAGAAAATTACTAAAACTAAAAAAAACTGAAATATAACTCAAGATACTGATAAATGTAACAGTATATAAATAATAATAAAATAACACTCTAAAACTCAAACACCACTATGCTAAGTTGGTTGCCAGGGTGTTGCTAAGCAGTTGCTATAGTATTCTAAACGTTCCGTGTGGTAGCTTGCTGGCCCACAGGTTTATGTGATTTTTTTTCCCTCAATTTTTATCATCTATCAGGCCAATATTGTAAGTCTAAAAGCTTAAAACAGTAATAGCACACCCCACAAAGCCACACAATTTGAGATCTCAATAATATCTGTAACACAAATGGTGCGGGTCGAGCTAAACAAAGTTTAATTGACTTAGGGGTCTTTTCAAACGCTCGCTAAAGGCTTTAAGTATGTTTGTTGGTCTGAACGCACACGTGCAACATGACTCCACACCTTCTCTCAGACTCAGGCAGGCACGCCACTCACGGTCCAATCGGATGGCTTGTTTCTTCACGACGCGGCTGATTGGAGCAGATCCTAAAGGGGCGGGGTTGGCGTGGAGCCACGAGCTGGTGTCCAGCATGGTGGTCAGGTTTTTAAAAAAAGGTCAAAAGGTCAAAAAGAAGTGCTATAGCGCTTTTCCTTCAAAGAGACGCTGAAGTTTCTAACTCCAAAAACTTCATTCAGCCTTTGTGTCTTTCATATTTCGCCTGTTTCAGTCATTCACTCAGAACTGCTGATCTGCTATCAGGAATCCAGATGAGAGAAAAAGAGAGCGGAGGATGAAAAGAAATAAATAAAATATAAGGAGAAAGATATCTGATGAGAAGAAACAGCCACATCAAAGATCCAGAGCTCCTGCTGTTGCAGAAGCAGCATGGAGACTGAAGTTATCAGCAGGGAAAGGTGTGTGTGTGTGTGTGTGTGAGACAGCACTACCGCACAACCACAGCTGTTCTTCAAGTCATTCAGTACACACACACACACACACACATTTGTGCTGAGTAGTGTGTGCTTTATTAAACCAGCCCACTCTGCACTCAATGACCTCTCTCTGCTGACAGAATGACACACACAAACGCACATTCGCAGTCACAGAAGTGTGTTTCTCAATATGAATATATGGCTGAAATTAAAATCTGTGAAAAATGACTTCCTAAAAATGTGCAGATTTCTGGCGGCTGCATGGAGAACATCACAATTGTCTGGTGCAGCTATTTAAAGCTGCTGTATTTATGGCGTCCAAAGTCTGTCTGACAGCCACACCTCACCGTTAAGGTGTAAAATCGCTCAGTTTGGCAGGTGTTTTAGGAGCCTTTTTTAGCAAATGTGGCGCAGACTTATTCCTGTAGCACATTTGGTTACACGCCGAAGTGTGAGGGTGTAAAATAACCTTGGAGGAGACAAATCAAGAAAGATGCGTGCATTTTATAGATAAACTTAGCACTTAAGAAAATGTGATGGCTCGAGGGTGACAGAAATTACGAAATGCATTTCAAAGAATAAATGAAGACAGTCCTGTCTCCTGCATCATTAGTTACAAATGGAGTCCCTCATCAGTGTTGTTACTGTTAACTAAAACAAAAACTAAAACAATTAAAAACATTTTTTGTTAACCGAGATAATGCTGAAACGAAATAAAATAGAATTATTATATGGACAAAATGGATCTACTGTAGTGAACGGGTGCCATCAGAATGAGAATCCAAATAAAACCATCACAATAATTCAAAAGCAATCCACACGACTCCAGTCCGTCAGTTAATGTCTTATAAATTTAAAAGCAGTGTGTCTGTAAACAAATCCATCATTAAGATGTTTTAAAGTCATTCTTAAGATGGTTTTTGGCTGGTAAGCGGGCTTGATTGTGCATATTTCTCTCCTGATTCAGACAAGATAACTGGAGAAAGCAATATTATGGATAGAGTACTCATATTTTAGCTGAATAGCTGGAAGCAATGGTTTTAAGTTAAAAACTTATTTTGGCTTTTTGCTTCACAAGACATTAATTAATGACTGGAGTCTTCTGGATTATCGTGATGTTTTTATCAGTTGTTTGGACTCTCATTCTGACGGCACCCATTCACTGCAGAGAATCCATTGATGAGCAAGTGATGTAATGATACATTTCTCCAAATCAGTTCCAATGAAGAAACAAACTCATCTATGGCCCTCAGGATGGCCTGAGGGTGAGTGAATTCTCAGCAAATTTTCATTTTTGGGTGAACTATTTCTTTAAAGGAGAAGTTCACTTCCAGAATAAAAAATTCCTGATAGTTTACTCACCCTCATGTCATCCAAGGTGTTCATGTCTTTCTTTCTTCAGTCGCAAAGAAATTGAGGTTTTTAAGGGAAACATTCCAGGATTTTTCTCCATATAGTGGACTATAATGGCAGCCAAGGTTCAAATTGCAGTTTCAATGCAGCTTCAAAGGGCTCTTATCTAAGGGTCTTATCTAACAAAACTATCGGTCATTTTCTAAAAAAATCTATATACTTTTGAACCACATATGCTCGTCTTGCACTAGCTCTGCGATGCACATGTGCGTCTTCACGCATTGCATAATCACGTTGGAAAGGTCACGTGTGGTTATTTATTTGTCTGTTTTTCGGTTCAAAAAGGTAGGGTAGGGTGAAAAACACATTTTCTCCTCCAATTTCAAAATTGTCTGACATCGTTGTTTTACCTTTTCTTGTAAAGGGCGTTTGACTTTCTTTGCACGTTCGCTTAGTAAACACTGGGTCGGTACTTCCGCCTACATCATGTGTGCATAATTACATAATGTGTGAGGCTCGAGATGCTTTAAAAAGCTTTTTAAAAAAAATCCTGGAAGTTCGATTCCCGTCTCAAGGTCCTATGCCGGTCCCGCTCCCCTCTCTCTACCTAATACTTTCCGGTCATCTCTCCACTGTCCTGTCTAAATGATAAATGAATAAAAAGTCCAAAAGATATAACTTTATGAAAAAAAAAAAAAAACTTAATTTCTTTGCGACTCAAGAAAGAAAGACATGAACATCTTGGATGACATGGGGGTGAGTAAACAGTCAGGACATTTTCATTCTAGAAGTGAACTAATCCTTTAAAGCTAAATAGAAAATAGAAAAACTAATAAAACACTAACAGACACATAGCCCATAAAGAACAAATTACTAAATCTTACACAAAAACTACAATTAAAATGAAAACTATGAATATTTGTATGTGTATATGTATTATATGAAGTTTATTTGCAAAAACAGATAACTCTAAATTTTCTTAAATCATGTTTTTTTTATTGTGTCATGTTTTTATTGTGTTAGTTATCTGTATTTTTTAGTTATTATTATAAAACAACCCAACTGCAGTTTGATATTAATTGGAATGCAGGATAAAAAAAACAAACATGATTTTTGAAGTAAAGTCTTACAAGTCATACATATAATGAAGCAACTCTTATACGACATTATGCAACTCATTTTTCCAGTTCCTGTAGAGAACGTGCAAGTGACACTGCAGACAGAGTAGAGTGCCTGTCTGCAGCCAGACCCTTCTCACTAGGGCCGATCCATTAGCCTCAACGAGGCACTTTAAATCAGGTCGCTCACGGCTGGTTAAAAGCATCTGCTAAATGACTACTCACTTGCCAGACTGTGTATAGTGTAAGTGATTTCAGGCTGCCCAATACTTTTCCAGGATAAAAAAAATGTATAAAATGAACCAAAGCGCTGAAAAGATCCACTGGGTGGCAGTAGTGACACCTCAGAGATAACGGCTTCTACAACTAGGTTTTTAATCTGAATTTCAGTCTTTCATATTTAGAGCTTGTGGGATTTGAGTGTGGGTGTTTACAAAGATTAGCAATGCATAATAACCCTAGAAACCATTATTAGCCAGGGGCTGGTCACCATATGCTAAACACAGTTAATCAGCTTAGCCATGTGCGAGCATGTGCACGTTTGCAGATCAGAACACTAAGCCTATCATATCAAATCATAACATTATGTCTATGCCTTAATTTTGCATGTTAGTGAAAGTAAATTAATTTGTTCTGATTTTGATAACCCTTTACAATACGATCCATTACTTAAACGGATAAACACCCAAAAATTAAAATTCTGTCATCACGCTTAAGCTGTTTAAGAGTCATTCTTCTGCTAAACACAAAAGAAGATATTTTGAAGAATGTTAGTAACCAAACAGTTGCTGGTAGCCACTGACTTCCATAATAAGGAAAAAAATACTATGGAAGTCAATGACTAAGTTTGGTTACCAACATTATTTAAAATACCTTATTTTGTGTTCAGCAAATGATGACAAATGTTTCCTTTTTGGGTGAACTCTATCTTTAATGCAATAGCTAACATTAAAACGAGCAATACATTTGTTACAGCATTTATTTATCTTTGTTAATGTTACTTAATAAAACTGCAACTTAATTTTTAGTTCATGTTAGCTTAGGTCCTTTAAATAATATTAAGTAACTTTTGATTCTAATAATGTATTATCAAATGCTGAAATTAGCTTTAACTGAGATTAATAAATGCGTCACAGGTATTTTTCATTGTTAGATCAAGTTGATTAATGTAGTTAGCTAATGTTAACAAATGGAACCGTATTGTGAAGTGTTACCATAATTTTTTTTAGAAATTATGAAAAAAAATTTTTTTTTTTAATTTTGTGATTGCACACAAAGGGTCCAAGATCAGCATTCGATAAGTACTAAATGAAAACAAAATTGCTTGCCAATTGGCTGCTAGGTTTACAAAAGACCAGCAACGAAATGCATTGTCTAGAATAAATCGTACCTCATTTCTTTTACATTTTTGGTTGAAAACTGACCATCAGAAGCTTACCTAGGATTTCTTAAGTTTTATTTCCTCCATAACTCCATGTGGTGACACTGACATATACTGCATGTGAAAAATTCTTCTCATTAAGCCACCCAGACAAAAATATGAGGAACAAAATCAGTCCTGACGTTGTTCTGACAGGCGGTGTTTCACAGAGTGATGGAGACGGACTCATCTCATATACTGTATTATGCAGCGAGTGACACAATGACCTGCACTGATTGCCAGAAATACATAAGGAAAAACAGCTAAATAATTCCAGCATGACCGAAAAATAATTTGAGTACGAGATATATTTATGACAAATAAGTTTTCTCGATTCACCTGTTATTGGGTAGTGTGACAAAAAGTTAATTTTAGACCATCAGCTTAACTCTACAGTATATGCAAGTTGCTTGATAAAAATAAACAGCCTACAGTATGTTGACCTAATTTTGAACAATACATTTTTTTTAAATGGTAAATTTATAGAAGCAATAAGCAACTCTAAACTGTACATTACTGTGATTTTACCAGCACTCTGTACCCAGTAACAATCTGGCTAAAAATAAAATCCTAAATGTTTTTAACACTATTTACGCATCAGAAAATTCTCTAGAGTAAGTTACTGTAATTCAGAAAATAATGGGACATCTGTCATATTGGTATTGGTTATTACATAAGTAAAGCTTATGAATGCGGTGTTGACAAATGCTGCAGTCAGAATTATTTAAGGGTTCTATGTCTTAGATTTAATAATTGCATGCAACCGTTTTTTGCATTACAAGAAGCTCACCATTCTTCCGCTCATGAATAGGAAGCAAGTTGGGGGCGCGCTGAAGAGACAGTTCTTGCAGCTCATTGGTTACGGCATCACTCTGTGGACTGGAGGCGGAGCCTGTGGTATCAGCAGGGGCGGTGACACTGGGACTTGACTCCTCCCCCAAAGTTGCCATAGTCAAAAACAGCCCTAAAACAAAAAGAAATAACATTATTAAAAGTAATTACAATAGTCATTCATTGTTTAATACTAAGTACTTTAAGTTAGTATTTAGTAAGCTTGTATAACTTTAAAGGGAACAAAGTGTAATTTGTGACAACAATTGTCCAGAATATGTACAAGGATATTTTCAAGGAAAATGTACAACATTGTGAATATGACCTTTAGTTACATAACAAAGAAAAGGGGTATTCTACTCAGAGAGAAAATGTGTGTGTGTGTGTGTGGTGTAGAGTTATATGATCTCACTGCAACAGAAAAAAACAGCGGTAACACAAACTCTGCTGCAAGCATTTTAAGCAGATGACAAACACCATCACCATGGTAACATGTTATAACACTTCACATACAGAAAGAGAAACACAAGTAGCACCTCTGCAGTGACAGATTGTGAAGGTATCCGACATAACATCATCCCAACAATGAGTCACAAATTCAGTCACGGCCACATCTGCTAATGAGGTTCACCATTTTCAACAATCAACTTCCATTTCAGAATGTTTGCAATATCTGGAACACATCAACGTTTAAAAAAAAGATCATTTTAGAATGTCCGCATTCTGCAACATTTAGGCCTGGTTTCACAGACAGGGGCTAACTAAGGCCTTGTCTACACGAAACGCGGTTATTTTTAAACTCGCAGATTTTTTCTATGCGGTTTGGCCGTTCGTCCACACGTAAACGCAGCACCAGTTCACTGAAACCGAACATTTTCGAAAACTCCTGCCAGAGTGAAGATTTAAAAAAAACTCCGGTTGCAGTGTTGTCGTGTAGACAGCAAAACCGTTTTTGGCTTGTGACGTCGGCGCCTGCGCTGAATCTCCGCCTACTGGAAACTTTTTCAGGCTTCTGATTGGCCAACATGGTTTTATGGTTGAGATCATATCGCCACCTGTTGGTTTGGCATGCTCTTAGCAGTGCTTCATAGCATGCATTTGAGTTTTCATGTGGACGGAGATTTTTTTTTAAACTGAAGAAGGAAAAACTCACACGGCCTTAGACTACACCAGGATTAGGCCACAGTTCAATTTGGACATTTAAGTAATTTTTATAAATGTAGTAACGTACCTTACATAAAAAAAACATTACTGGTGTGCATCTTGAGACAAAACAAAGGCACTGACAAGTTTTAAGATCAATCAGTGCAAGTTTCTTTAATTTGAAACAGCTCAGACTTACATTTTAGTCTGGACTAGGCTTAATCCTTGTCTGTGAAACTGGGGGCTAGAAATGTTACAATGTTCAAAAAAAGATAATTGTAATATGGTTAAATGTAAAGGGAAAATGATCATTTTAGAACGCCTGCAACATCTACAACATTTTAATGTTCAAAAAAGAATTTCAGAATGTTTGCAACATCCAAAACATTTGAATGTTAAAACAAGAGAGTTTTTGAATATCTGCTAATGTTTGAATATTCAGGAAAATGAGAATTATAGAATGACTGAAAAACTAGAACATTTGAATGTTAAAAAAAAAAAAACATCTCGAGTGTTTGAATAAAAAAAAAAAAAAATGTTTTTTTAATTATATATATATATAAGGATAATTCTACGTGTTCACAATCTATGAGTGTGTTTGTAACATCCAGGAAGCATAAAAAATATTTAACACTCACAACTCACTTCTTTAAAGGAACTTTTACACTATAATGTCATCATTAAATCACAGATGTCTCTTCTTTCAGAGACATTCAATAAAAACCTCTCAACTTCCTTAGTAAAATGGAGTCTGCTTCCATCAGAACTGATCTCAAGTTACAAAAATCCCCATTCAAAAAAAAAAGTTAAATGTCAGATCCTATTACCTTGCTTTGAATAACAGGGAAATTGCATGGTTAATTCAGCTATTTACTGGGAATTTGCAAACGTCAAACAAAACTGCAAACTCAAGCACAGGAGACATATGAAGTAGTTCAGCTCAATTACTTGGTAAAGCCCAATTAATATTTAAGCAATATTTAATGAAGATATTTCTTAATTGGAGTCTAATTAGGAATTTTAAAAAGACAACTATATTAAAGGGGTCATATGATGCTATTTTAAAGATCATTATTTTGTGTATTTGGTGTAACAGAATGTTGACAGACAGTTAATAATGTCGTTAGTTTTACCATCAGTTCAAGCCCGAAAGGGCAACAGAGTCGCGTGACAGACACAGCGATGATGCAGCCGCAGACACACACACACACACACACACACACACGACGCGTTACTCTGCGCAAAACTCAATAGCAAATACTTGAACTAATAACAAAACATACTTACTGTCGCTGATTCAGAAGTGCCAGATTTTCATAGCAAAGTCGGAATTTACCCTTTTTTTTTTATTTTATTTTTTTTTAGAAGTAGCCTTTGTGCACATCCAGCCTTGTACTCTTCTAGGTTCAAAAAACTGTTGTCCATAAAATGCGTTGCGCAAATTCGAACATCTGGGTTGTGCTGTTCTGTTCTCATTACAACTAACAGTAAACAAATATATACAGATCTCATGCCTCTTTGGGGGTGCTTAATAAACTGACAAACTTTAAATCTGAAGAACTGTGCTTTCATTACACATATAGCTCTGTAGACTAGAAAACCCGTCAAAATAAGAGTCCCGCCTTAGCAAAGGAGTTCTCATACATATTTTAACTTACAAAAAATATTAAAATGTATACAAAAACAAATTAGAAGATTAATCATAATGAAGTCTGTTACAATACAGAAGGATTAATATGCATTTAATTTATACAGTGAAGTGTTATTTTACATTTGTTTACTTTATTTCTGTACCTGAAAACTGTTAAACCTACCTAAAAAGCACTGTTTATATCATATGTATCTTTGTTCTGTTGTATTTATGTAGGTCTGCTGCATGTTAAATGGATCCAATCCATGTTCATTAGAAATTATTTGATGATGCAGCAGTAAAACTGCTAGAATAATTTAATGCAGGTGTTTTTTTTTAACTTTGCTGATTTAAAACTTGATCAGAATACTATCTATTTTGATGCCAAAATTTCAAATAAGAGAGGAAGTGACAAATATCGGTATCGAAATCGGCCAATAAGTGTTTGTTAAAATCGGTATTGTATTGTAAATGGTATTGTCAAGCAGACAAACTGACCAACAGTTTCATGAAAACCTGTCATAAATGTTGTATGCACCTGGCAAACTCAACTATTTGTATTACGGTCTAATCTAGTCCACCTTAATTAAATATAAACAGGTATGCACTGCTGTGCTACTACAGATATTTTGAACAGTGCAACTTGAAATTGTACTAAAAAGTTGTGCAGATCCTTCAGCAATTGGGGAATCTGAAAGTAAATTACTGTTCAATTTAAATTAAATTAAATAAAACATGTCGTCTTAAATCTAGGGATGCACCGAAATGAAAATTCTGGGCCGAAACAGAAACTGAAAATTCTGGATGCACTTGACCGAAAACTGAAACTGCTTTGTAATGATTATTTATTAAATAATATAAAGTAATTTTGTAAGACTTTTTAAATTTAACTCAATTTTAATCATACTGGAAAAAAAACACAAGCCAATAAAATAATCACACTTTTACTGAAAGTAATACAATAAAACTGGACAGAATTTATATTAATATTGGTAACACTTTACAATAAGGTTCATTAGTTAACTACTTTAGTTAATGAACTAAGAATGAACAATAGTTCTTCAGCATTTACTAAT
>NW_015505231.1:967594-980038 GCF_001515645.1 Sinocyclocheilus grahami
TTTTTTGACTAATTATCCAAATAATGTATAGTCCTACAAAGCTATTATTATGAGAGCATATGGAACAGAGCATAGCAGAGCAGAGCACAGCGTCATTGAAGGTAGCATTATTTTAGCAGCGTTGCCCAGTACAGCTGAACTAGCATACACCATGTTACAGCACAGTAGCGCTACTGCAAACCGGAACAAGTAGGCCTGTACTGCATAGAAATTTCCTGTCAGCGCGTTATTTGAGCGGACTTTGCTTTTCCTATGAGCATGAGTGGTACACGAGCGGAATGCACATTCATAGAGCAGAATACTGAGCGGAGCGTCAAACCGCGCCGTGACGAGGAGAGTGAAACATGCACGCTGAACACTGCAATTAGTGGTGGGCGGTATGACCAAAAATTTATATCACGGTATTTTTCAAAAATATACCGGTTTCACGGTATATGACGGTATTTATTTTTACATTTTTTCATGCATGGCCGGGTGTAAACCACATTTTCTACTGATTGAGAGAGGAAATAGGCTACTGCAGTAGATTGACTTAGAATGCCCTATTTTACTGTCATGATGAGTGAATATTGTAGAAAAATTCCACTCTAAATAGTGACGAAACACGACCTATTTGACATGTTAACCAGGAGTCACTCTCATTTATAATCGCGACATCATCTGATAAAATCAACATGCATGTTGAGCGGCTATGCAGTTGTTTTGGCTATATTACTTTTTTGTCTCATGCAGCACACTGCCTGCCTCTGCGTAACAACAACAACAAAAAAATTAATAGACGAACTAAGCTCATATTTATAATTCCAAACAGTCAGTAAGCGACAGGTGCTTGGAAACGCTGTTTTGTACTCATTTATTGATGAGTCGGCTGTGGTATGGCCAGCTGAATGCGCTGCTTCTCTGCCGCTCACTGCACAGAACAGACGCAGAGAGAGACGACACTGGGCCGGGAGAGTCAGACCTCGCGCTCGCGGGGCAGCACTGGCGACATCTTCCAACTGAATCATAGCTAAGGTTTATCCAAAAAAGTCGCTAGGTTTGTCAGTATATATATTCTATGGAAAAAAGCCGCTAAAAGCGTCTGAAAGTTGCTAAATCTAGCGCTGAAGTCACGCTCGTGTGTATTATTATTATTATATGTAGCCTATATTTTCGGTGCATCCCTACGTACATCTCCTCCTTGTTTACAAATCCGAACTAAGTCCATACATCCGATTTAAACACGGATGGGGCTTTCCTGATAACTTTCTGTGAGGCCGCCCTCTTTATTTTACTAACTTACTGCATGCTGAAGGTGACCCAGCTGACCTCACCAGAAAAAAAAACTCAACACCACCATCTAGTGGATTGTAAAGAAATTGATTTTATTATTCTACCAAATAGTATAACCCCCCCCCCCCCCTAATAAACATGGTGAGATTTTGCCAAAACTATTTGCTCCGGAACAAATAATATATTAATGCACTCATGAAGCCGCCCGAGCGCCACTCACTGCAGAACACAAGATCCAGGGGGCGTGGTTGGATACAGATCCAACTCCTCCCACCTTACATTTACCTAAACCTACCATCTCCCCCCCCCATAGATGTGGATCCAACCACGCCCCTGGATCTTGTGTTCTGCAGTGAGTGGCTACTGCTCTCGGGCGGCTTCATGAGTGCAGAATGGCATCTGGAGCTCACAACAACGTGAAACGTGATTTTTAAATATACGTTATATTTATTAACAAACCGCATTTTTGAAGTCCAAACAAGTACATTCTCGTCTACAATGCTCTTAAAACTACATTCCGTGACACAAAACAGTATTCTTTTTTAAATTATTGTGGATTTGGGCATCCCCATGACACTCGCTATGAGAAATACGGCAAGCGGAGTGATACAAACGTCTGAAAACGGCTGTTGGAATTCTATTGTACTCTAATATCAACACTCTTATCAGCCAATCAGATTTGTGGACCAGAAAGAACTGTTGTATAAACATATCTATACATATATATATATATATATATATATATACATACATACACACACACACACACACACATAACATTCACTTTGACATCCTGACTGTACAGTTGAACAGTACACTCACTCACGCTAATCACGGATGACGACACAGACTTTGCTATACTATACACTTAGACGAAATGTAAATAATTTATTGATCATTATGGGAAACTGATGCTCCAGTGCTGGGAACATATTGCACTTACTGACATCGTAATCGTACATCACTGCTAACTCTAGACAGACATTACAGTCTTTCCAATACACTGTTTTATTACCTCCCAGCAAACTGATCTTTTAAGTCCAATTAAAGTCACACATTTTGGGGTTTTGGCTACTTTTTAGGGTTAGGAATGGGATCGGGGTACGACTTACACCCAAGCCTACATCATTAACACCACGGCTCAACATGTGTTGCATTCTGACTTTTAATTCAACTTTTAATATGTGGTTGCCCTCAGGTCTTTGAATTGTAAAACTGTGGGCAGGTTTCTTATTTTGGCTTTCATGGTCAGTCCGTTTGCTTTTATCTGGGTCAGAATGCAAAACATCATTCCCTCTGGGAGGAATGCTCTCGGGCAGTTATATGGTTTTTCTGTTTACCAAGCTAAACAAGTGAGGCACAGACAAGGCAACAGTTTAAGACTACACACTTCACCCAAAAGATGAGGTCACTGGGTCAGAATATCATGCCGTGTGCCTCTGCAAAGTGACAGCTAGCTAATCCATGCCAGGTGCGACCAGGCCAACTGCTTGGTACTCACCCAAGTGGCACACATTGCCATCTGACTTTCAATCGCACAGTCAAGCAGTCTAATACTGTTATTCTGTCTGAGATACATCAGATTACAGAAGCAAAATGGGTTGTGAATGGCATTTCATATTGACTTTGACTACTAGGCTATATGGCTACCAATTTTGCAACTATAGAGGACAGTATTTCACACATATGCAATTTACTTAGTATTGTAACAGCATGAAGTGAACGTCTTACAATTAGAAGATCTGGAGGGATGTTAAAACAGAGCTTCCGAGAAGTGCAGAGAACATCAGGGGTTTTGGGAATTGCATATGCAGCAGCAAAATAAACACGAGCAGCTGTGAGGGGGAAATACCCAGAAGTGTTTACGTGTAGGTGCCTGTGATTCGGTTACCTGATTTATTTCCTGCTCAAAAAACTCCAATGTAATTCCATGTCAGGTGTGAGGCACTATTACCTGAAAGAAAGAAAAAAGCAAAAAAATTAGCTAATAAAACAACAGCTATGAGATCCATTTACATGAGGGGCATTAAAAAGAATGTTCAATTCGTATTTTGCAAAAAAGTATTTATATTTGTTAGAAATATTTAAATTTATGTTTTATTTTAAGAGACATTTAATAAATATTATTTATTTTTATTATATAAATATTCATATATTTCTTTCCATGCTAGGTTTTCTTTACAGTTTACTTTTCTTTTTTTTAACTAGAAGCTGGAAATGATATAACAGCGGTGGCGAACTCCGTCCTGGAGAGCCGCAGCCCTGCAGAGTTCAGCTCCAACCCTAATTAAAACTCACCTGCCTGTAGCTTCCTAGTAACCGTTCAGACCTTGATTAGCTTGTTCAGGTGTGTTTGATTAGAGTTGAAGCAAAACTCTGCAGGACTGCGGCTCTCCAGGACCGAAGTTCACCACCCCGTGATATAATATTATTCACAATTTCCTAAACTTTTGCTGGAAAATAACACATACTTGCACAATGCAAAACAATACTGACTGCTTCATAGTTTTCAACATTTTATGAAAATTATGTTTCTAAGATTGTCTTAGATAAGTCATTTTTGCGGTTTCCACAAAAGCTAGCCAGCAAGACAGCATTGTTGCTGCAAATTCTGATTTGTCACCAAGATCATGTGAAACACTTCACACAAAGCCAAATGTTCACGTTTGCAAGGAATAAAAATGCATGTACAAGATCAATGAATCTAAAATGTTCGGTATCAACCATATTATTTTAGCATACTACTATTAAAAAGTATTTATTCATATTTTGAATTAGCTTTTATTTTTATATTTTCCATTTTCATTGTAATTTTAGTTCAAATTTTTGTATTTTCTTTGTGCTTTATCACTTTATTAGGTTTTGTTTTTATTATATTTTTCTATACAGATTTAATAGTGCTGTCAAATTATTAATCGTGATTAATCACATCCAAAATAAAAGTCTGTTTACATAATATATTTGTGTGTAATGTGTAGATTTATTATTTATATATAAACACATACACATGCAGTATATATTTTGAAAATATTTACACATTTTATAAATATATTTGATATATAAACATAACAGATTTTACTGAAATGTATACATGCATGTGTGTGTATTTATATATGCTAAACTAGGACTGAACGATTAATTGCATTTGCGATAATATCGCAATATGAAATAATGCGATTTTTCAATCGCAGAGGCTGCGATTACACGGTCACGTGACACACGAGAGTAAAGAGGTGTGTTCGACTTGAAGATCGATCTTTGACGTCAAAGCACGGCGAGAGAAAGCATAAGGAGACGTCCGCGCTCTCTTATAGCTCTCGCAGTGCTTTGATGACATACACCGATCGGTCTAAGCAGCGCTGCTTCAAGTCGAGCGCAGGCCATCAGCAGAAAAAGAAAAGAAATAAAACGGTAAACAGCCAAAGGACGTAACTTAGAGTGGGAGATGGATCGGTTTGTCAAAGGGAAGAGAAAAGCCATAGATGAAGTCGCACAGACCCAGGCAGGTGCTGGTCATTCAAAAGCTAAATGCAGAAATTATGACAAGGCATATCTTGCTCTCAGCTTCACTCACCGTGTCTATACCGGACGCCACAGTTGTCGCGTCGCACCGCAACAGCTCTACACTGGATGCGACAAAGCGACCATTGCAAATCATTTTAACTTTGTGTCAGTATGTCATAAATAGAACAAGGCATCAGTTTAATGTCGGGTTTTGTCGCGTCACGTCGCATCCAGTGTACACAGCGTCACTGATTATAACGGTTCTACCGTATTTTGCCGCTCACGTCCGGTGTAGACACGGTATTTAATGTCATCGGTGGAGGAAAGCCTGTGTGTGTCCTATGCCCTAGCGGACAGCATGAAACCCACAAAAAATAAATAAATAACAGCGAAATAATAAGTTATTCTCTCTATGCTATTTTTCAATGTTTCAAGTGATGCAGGTGTTTTTTTCCCTGTAGGTTTTTTTTTTATTAAAAAAGTATACATTTTTCATAATGTTTAGTGAAATTATTTGATTGTCTGAGGTGGGATGGGGATTCGGGAAAGGTTTTTTTTATAGGTTTAAAGGGGGACGTGACCAAAAAAGTTTAAGAACCACTGTTCTAAAGTTAACAGACAGTGTTTAAAAAGTGCAGTCCCCATGTTTACATATGTTTATTACAGTGACTGTGAATTACCTAAAGTAGTGTGGTAAAGCAACAGATTTGTTTTTATATTTCTGCAATCTACTTTAGTTTGTGTGATTTGTTACTGACTTTCATATTAATGTTTACACCAGGCTTATTTAAACATAATTATTACATGCTTACAAGGTTGGAAGTTCAACAAATCAGTCAATATACTATGATTGTAGTTGTTAAATACAAATGTCATTCATATCAATTCATGCATCACCTAATTTCATTGTAACATATAGGCCTGGCCTACAGAAAAGAACATTTATGTTTAATCTATCTTAATAGTGTGTTGGTCATACTATACAATGATTTATAGCTTGTCTTTGTTGAATAATACAGAACATAAAGAGCTTTAAAAAAATAATTGCATATTAAAATCGCAATATTGGTAAAAAAATATCGCAATTAGATTATTTTCCAAAATCGTTCAGCCCTAGGCTAAACATAATAAACATAGACGGTACACACACACATATATTACTTCAACTTAAGCTTCTTTATTTCTATTAGCTGCCAAAGCAACATTTCTAACTTAAAGTTCTTTAAGTTCAAGTTATACTTTATGTCAGTTTTATTTTAAACACCTACAGATTGTAGTTTTTTTTTTTTTTTTTTTTTTTTTTTTTTTTTGAAGTTTTAGTTAACAAAAACAACACTGGTATCAACAGGCCTGAAACTCTCACACTGGCCCTTGCTATGCTCTATAGTTTTACTTTTTAAAACACAAATTTTTGTCACACAGAGGAATGTTCTGGGCTCAATAAAAGCTCTATCAACAGCATGCCACAGAAAATCATTTTTACTCGTGCTTCAGTACCCACATGGGCCGCACAAAGATACCAGAACAGGACTGTTAACATACACAGAACTCCACACAGTAGACAAACTGATTTATACAACGATAAACCATTTATCCACCTAGAACAGCAGTTCCACCGGACCCTTTAGGCAACTTAAACAACGAACTTGTTTTAAACCCGGAACATTCCTGCATGTGAAATTTGAAACCTGCGCTGCAAGACAAAAAGCACGAAAGTGAGAATGACTAAAAGAACACAGACATAAGTGACGCACTGACAGGGATACACGAGGACTGTCGGTTTTATCAATTGAAGCTGGTTTATCTCAAAGTCTCCTGTTTGAGATGAAGCAGAAGTTTGAGTTCCTTTTGTCCCACTTTATTTTGTCACTAGTCTATGAATCATAAGCTCACAAGTCATGCTTGTTGATCACAAACCGTGTTATTACTGTGTATATGTGGAATATCTTGTATTCATGTTTCCATTCTGCAGTTAAAATGCTGATGTGACAGAAAGCGCAATCAATAAGTCTCATGCAATACATCTCAAGTCACTTACAACAGAACCTTGAACCCTAAGAAGCCTAAAAAGCATTTGACTTAGCAAACCACTAACGTTAATGCAAAACAGAACATTACACTATTGTTTATAAGGCTATAGTGCAGTTATATAGTTCAAACGCATCTTTAAGACCATCGGCTTCAACCAGACCAAAAAAAAAAAAGAGTCAGATGGTAATACCATGGTACTCTAACACACCATGGTACTGTATGTTTACAGTATTCATACACTGTGGTATTTACATGGTAGGACAATACATTAATGTAAAAGTGCAGAAAACATGGTATTACCATGCCCATACCATACTGCTTTTAACCCAAAGGCAAAATAACACACTTAAAAGGCTGTAAATAACATATGTTAAGAGCTGTCATAACATGCCAACCCACCTAATGACAGATGCATGCAATAAAATAATAAAAACACCATGATGCATGTTACATAACAGTCCCACCTTCACAGCATCAGGACCACAAGCAACCTCCCGTGCCCACTGTGGCCAAGGTGACCTGTATCCCTGATAACCTACAGCCAAACGTTTGGCAGCCCCCAAAACATGCTGTCTCACCTAGCAAGTAACTTGACAAGCAAACTCAGGTCATGTGCTTGTTGTTCCCAACTACACAGTACAACTTCCAGCAAGCTTATAATGCAATATTAAACACCATGAAAGCATTCGAATAAATGACTGCGCATGCACAGCTGCTGCGTGTCAAACCAAGTCTCAAAAATAATAACTTTAACAGTTGTCTTACTCTACAGTGCTTGATCCATCCTGGTCTGCACTCCACTCACTAATCGTTTCCGATATCCAGTAAACTTCAACCGGAAACCCGCCTGTTTTTAGGACTCATCCAATAGTGGGCGAGGACTCTGAAGAACGGCATTGCGGACAGCCAATAGGCTCATTCAGAAGACTTCCGCGAACCCACTAAGCCAATAACATTTCGCTGCTCGGTGTTCTCGGTGGAACAAGTGGACCAATTAGAATGCTCCCCGGTTGTGGTGGAACGCTCAGCGTTGAGATTCTACCACAGGAATAGATAAGTGTGTACCATGGTAATTAGCATGTACATTCGTTTTTTGATACAGTAAAAATTATATTAATTTAAATACTATACTTTATAGTGCACAGATATTTCTAATAACACAAAACATTCTATTTAGGTTTTATTTTATTTTTTCTCACAATTGAGGATTCGGCTTTCTGAGTACTCAAGCAACCCCTGAACTAACAACATTAGTAGTAGAAGTAGTAATAATAATAATAATAATAATAATGCGTGTAATAAGTAAAAACATTTTTATAAATACATTATTTGGATTTATTTTCATTTAAAAAAAAAACTTTAATAAATCACTAAATCATGGGGACATGGAAAGCTACATTTCCTTTTGACAGAGTTTTGAGTTGAAGTACAGCACAGAAAGAGGGCTCTTACTGCCTCCTGGAGGCCAATTTATGCAATTGCCTGTTTTGTCTATGTCTATTAAAATGTAGGTTGCTTCTATTGAAAGCAAAGATAAAAATGTTTATTTTTATTGGTTATTGTACCACATTAGGTATAATTAGGCCGAGCATATCCACAAACTCATAGAACATAACCAAAACAATCCAAGGTTTTTATTTAGCACAGTGGCTAGATTAACAAATAACCAGACGCCACCCGATCTAAATATTCCCGCACAGTTTAATAGTAATGACTTTATGAATTTCTTCACTGATAAAATAGATAACATCAGAAATACAATAACAAATGTAGATTCTACAGCGTATAATACTTCAGCTTCATTCATCGCACCAAAAGATAAACTGCAGTCCTTTACAGCTATAGGACAGGAAGAGCTAAATAAACTTATCACTGCATCTAAACCAACAACATGCCTGTTAGACCCTGTACCCACTAAATTACTAAAATAGTTGTTACCTGTAGAAATCAAGTATCACCAACACAGAACCAGAAAAACTAGTCTGGAAGTTGTTTTCGTACGGTAAACTGTATCAATGCAGAAAGGCAGATCTAAGAGCAGGCTCCAATGTTGACAGCAATGATCTTACAAAACATCATTTTCTTTTTGACGCTATGTAAAGCAGTCCAGATTTGTTGGTATTCATAAACAAAATCAGTTCCTATTTTAAATGAAGTAAAAAACTACATGAAATACTGACCACGGTATTGACCTATTAAGGCCATTTTGTACATATTAGTACAAAATTGCAATAATTATTTAAGTGGGATTGATTTCAGTACTATTGCATACATTCTATTTGTGATAATTATTTATATTAATGCACTATCAATCAAAAGTTTGGACACACTTATTAATTATTTTAGTATGTTCTTAAGAATTTCTGAATAATAGTAAAGTCATTAAACTATAAAATAATATGGGAAAAAAAGGTTCACAAATCAAAAATGTTCTGTTTTATCTTCCTTGAAATAGCCACATTTTATATCTAGTTTATACTGTAAACCTTGTAATCTATGAATCAGTGTTATTTTAGTATTATGTATATACTAATAAAGCATTATTAATATTTTAAATTAGCTATTGTTTTATATTTTCAGTCTTCATTCTAATATTAGTGTTTAAGTGTTTTTTTATTTTTATTTCTATGTAGCTTTTTAGTTTTAGTAATTTTTGTACTTACAACTTAATTATTTAGCTTAGTTAGCTGCCAAAGCAACATTTCTAATTTTCGTTTTAATCCCCCCCCCTAATATTTATATTTTATTTTATTATTTATATTTTAATATTTATATTATATTTTATTTATTACAATTACTGAAGCCTATAGATCAAAATGTTTTAAAGATCATGAGAAACATAAACTGAGTCAAGTGTGTCTAAACTTTTGAGTGTTCCTGTCCATTTTGATCATTTATAAAAAAATAAAATAAATAAAAAAAATCTTTTCAATTGACTGTTTTTCATAACACAGGTATACTCAGTTCCTATGGCATCGGTGAGCTAATAAACCTCCTGTGAGAGGTCAGCAGGCCGTCATTGTGCGTCTGAGGCCCATGACCCTGAAGGTGGTGTTGGCGATCTTCTCGTACAGCAAGAACATCAGTGCGGCAGTGAGGACCGTCTGAAGCAGCTTCGCCTCCAGGCCTTTAAACAATCCCAGCACACCCCACTTTCTGCAATAAATCAATCAACAAACATCTCAGTTCAAGCGGAGGAGTTCAGATGTCAACAGAAACCAATGAATCACTTGACAATATCTTGCGTGACAGCTACTGAAAATGAACTGCAGAGTGAAATATGTTAGCACTACACAGGCAAAATCAGGTCAGGTGAAATGTGTGTTATTCTACCCGACTCTATTGATTAGCAGATACATGACAGCTCTCAGGCTGTTCAGGAGTTTGGACTGATCTGCGGGCTGACCATGCTGTCCAAACTGAACACAAATGAGAACGACAGACAAAACAGACAATATTACCATTACACAAACAAAACTGAAGTTTCAGAAAAAGTGTGGTTCTCTGGTTTCATATATCACAGCAGATCTGAACTAATGGACGCAAATGCAAAGAATAAAACTAACCTAACCATATAACCATGCATAGTTTAGAGAGCGAAAAACCAACTCTTAGAAGGGAGGGAAAAACTTTTCCCTTACTTATCTATTGTTGTTGACATCAGTGGTCACATGTCCAATCTGTATAGTTTTTAGGTGCAAATTCATCTGTGATTTACATCTGTGACAAATGTTTTTATTACTGTTCTGTTTTAATATATTTTAAAGTGTAATTTATTCCTGTGATGATCTATCTATCTATCTATCTATCATCTCTCTCTCACTCTCTCTATCTCGCTATCTATCTATCTATCTATCATCTCTATCTATCTATCTATCTATCTATCATCTCTCTCTCACTCTCTCTATCTCTCTCTCTATCTATCTATCTATCATCTCTCGCTCAGTCTCTCTCTATCTATCTATCATCACTCTCACTCTATCTATCTATCTCTCTCTATCATCTCTCACTCACTCACTCTTTCTATCTATCTATCTATCTATCTATCTATCTATCTATCTATCTATCTATCTATCTATCTATCTATCTATCTATCTATCTATCTGTCTATCTCTCCCTACCTAATTAAAGGCACTATCTATCTATCTATCTATCTATCTATCTATCTATCTATCTATCTATCTATCTATCTATCATCTCTCACTCACTCACTCTATCTATCTATCTATCTATCTATCTATCCAGACTTCTTCAAATGAACTCTATTAAAACTTTTACACTATTAAAAATTACTTCAGTCCTAGAACAGTTAGAACAGTTGCTCAGCTTAATATTTTTTGGGGAATCTGTGATACAGATTGTTTGATTAATAGCAATTGTAACAGTGTCCATTTAATGTATTTTTGCAGAGAATAATTTTTTTTTTCTTACTGGCCTCAAACATTTGAACAGTTGTATATAAGCGCCTTTTAAATAAAGTCTTTATTTCTTTCAAAATGTCTTTCTTACCAACCCCAGACTTCTGAAAGGATATAAAAATCAAAGACCTGCAACAAAATCAGTTGAGAACCAATAATCCAGTATGCATGATATGAGCTGATTGGGCAAATATAAACTAAACGTATTCTGGTCTTACCCGTAGAACGGATTGAACTGTCTGTAGAGGGTAGGTTATGGTGCTTGCAACGGCCTTGGCAATGGCTCCAATAAGAAACACCTCCACTGAGGAGAGCTATAAACAATCAGACAGAAATATAGTGGAAAAAAAGTTAAGTTAAACAATGAAGAGTCTGTCTTTCCTCTATAACAGAAGATTTTTTTTTTGTGCGTTTACATTCCATCTCCGTTATCACGAAACCCACAACACGATGACAGAATGTAGGTTTTTGGGTGAAGAAACTTAAAATATGTAGATAAACTGCACATTGAAAGACAAACCAAAACACTGATATGTTCTAATTTAAACTTCAATGGACTGTGACATCATCCATGGTTACCAAGGAGTTACATAATCATATTTCTAGGTTGCTATGTTTTTTTTCGTTTACTCATACTCGACAGATGCTTGCACATGAATACGAGCATCTAAATGAGCGAATCATCATCTGCATGTTTTTTAATATCAGAAATGCTGTAGTTACTGTTTCCTAGGCAACAGAGATCTTGTGAATAGACTCATCTGTTTATTTATATGTTGTCATGATTGAGTATGCAGAGAGATAATTCAAAGTTTTTACATTACTGTATTAGCTTTAAAATGGTAAAAGTTTCTTACCATGAAATTGAGTAAATTATAAACCCTAAAAACTGTTCTGGGATCAGCAGCCTGCTCTGACCTCTCTGTGGACGCCCCTCATGAGCTGCCTCTTCAGACCCTCGTAGATCATGAACTGCACGGCTGGATTGAGCACCAGCAGCAGGGAGGGAAACGTCCCGTTCCATAACGCACCCACTCCTTCCCGCTGCATGATCTGTACCAACGCATCTAAAGAGAGACGGATCACCTTATATCATCACTGGACACACATTTGAATTAAAAGGAAAGAAATTATGTTCACTTCTTTTAATAATTACCAGTAATTCCTTTGTAGTGTGTGGGCTGTATGTCTTCATTTCTGAATTTTGCCCCTTGCAGTT
>NW_015505231.1:984595-1025192 GCF_001515645.1 Sinocyclocheilus grahami
TCTATCTATCTATCTATCTATCTATCATCTCTCACTCACTCACTCTATCTATCTATCTATCTATCTATCTATCTATCTATCTATCTATCTATCTATCTATCTATCTATCTATCATCTCTCACTCACTCACTCTATCTATCTATCTATCTATCTATCTATCTATCTATCTATCATCTCTCACTCACTCACTCTATCTATCTATCTATCTATCTATCTATCTATCTATCTATCATCTCTCACTCACTCACTCTATCTATCTATCTATCTATCTATCTATCTATCTATCTATCTATCTATCTATCTATCTATCTATCTATCATCTCTCACTCACTCACTCTATCTATCTATCTATCTATCTATCTATCCAGACTTCTTCAAATGAACTCTATTAAAACTTTTACACTATTAAAAATTACTTCAGTCCTAGAACAGTTAGAACAGTTGCTCAGCTTAATATTTTTTGGGGAATCTGTGATACAGATTGTTTGATTAATAGCAATTGTAACAGTGTCCATTTAATGTATTTTTGCAGAGAATAATTTTTTTTTTCTTACTGGCCTCAAACATTTGAACAGTTGTATATAAGCGCCTTTTAAATAAAGTCTTTATTTCTTTCAAAATGTCTTTCTTACCAACCCCAGACTTCTGAAAGGATATAAAAATCAAAGACCTGCAACAAAATCAGTTGAGAACCAATAATCCAGTATGCATGATATGAGCTGATTGGGCAAATATAAACTAAACGTATTCTGGTCTTACCCGTAGAACGGATTGAACTGTCTGTAGAGGGTAGGTTATGGTGCTTGCAACGGCCTTGGCAATGGCTCCAATAAGAAACACCTCCACTGAGGAGAGCTATAAACAATCAGACAGAAATATAGTGGAAAAAAAGTTAAGTTAAACAATGAAGAGTCTGTCTTTCCTCTATAACAGAAGATTTTTTTTTTGTGCGTTTACATTCCATCTCCGTTATCACGAAACCCACAACACGATGACAGAATGTAGGTTTTTGGGTGAAGAAACTTAAAATATGTAGATAAACTGCACATTGAAAGACAAACCAAAACACTGATATGTTCTAATTTAAACTTCAATGGACTGTGACATCATCCATGGTTACCAAGGAGTTACATAATCATATTTCTAGGTTGCTATGTTTTTTTTCGTTTACTCATACTCGACAGATGCTTGCACATGAATACGAGCATCTAAATGAGCGAATCATCATCTGCATGTTTTTTAATATCAGAAATGCTGTAGTTACTGTTTCCTAGGCAACAGAGATCTTGTGAATAGACTCATCTGTTTATTTATATGTTGTCATGATTGAGTATGCAGAGAGATAATTCAAAGTTTTTACATTACTGTATTAGCTTTAAAATGGTAAAAGTTTCTTACCATGAAATTGAGTAAATTATAAACCCTAAAAACTGTTCTGGGATCAGCAGCCTGCTCTGACCTCTCTGTGGACGCCCCTCATGAGCTGCCTCTTCAGACCCTCGTAGATCATGAACTGCACGGCTGGATTGAGCACCAGCAGCAGGGAGGGAAACGTCCCGTTCCATAACGCACCCACTCCTTCCCGCTGCATGATCTGTACCAACGCATCTAAAGAGAGACGGATCACCTTATATCATCACTGGACACACATTTGAATTAAAGGCAATGAAATGAAGATCATGTATGATGTCTTTTAAAATGACCAATAATTCCATTGTAGTGTGGGGCTGTATGTCTTCATTTCTGAATTTGCTGCCCCCTGAAACTGCCCCCTGCAGTTTCAGTCTGGTATTGACTACCCAGAGCGGAGTGGTCACAAGAACATTCACTACACCTAAAGGAAGATAGAAAGGTTTAGCACATATGAAGATGTTTTGATAAGAATGTAGGTAACCGAACAATTGCTGGTAGCCATTGACTTCCATAGTATGGAAAAAATACTATGGAAGTCAATGGGGACCAACAGCTGCTTGGTTAGCAACATTCTTCAAAATATCTTCTTTTGTGTTCAACAGAACATAAAAAAAAGTAAAATAAAGTAAATGACAAAACTTTTATTTTGGGGTAAAGTATGCCTTTAATAATGTTTTTTTTAATTATTGCTAATGTTGAAAAAATGTTAGAAATGTTTTTGCTGCTTAGTATTTTTGTGGAAATCATGATACATTTTTTAAAGGATTCACTTTTGATCAATTGAATGCATCATTGCTAAATAAATGTATTAATTTCTTTTTCATTTTTTTATTTTATTTTACCCCAAACTTTTGAATGGTACTACCCAATAATGATTACCACACAAAAAATAAGTAAATAAAAATCATACAGGTCTCTGTATAAATAAGCAGCAAAACCGTTTAATAATTCACAATATTAATGTTCGAAACGAAGATAACTCGAAATGAAAAGAAGAAACTAAGTAATATAAATCTAAATTGTGGGAAGCACCAACAATACATTCATACATTTCTGTTTAAATACTGGTTGCACAAAATATATACACTGCCATTCAAAAGTCTGGGATCAGTAAGATTTTTTTATGTTTTTTAAAGATGTTTCTTATGCTCAACAATGCTGTATCTATTTGATCAAAAATACAGAAAAATAAATATTATTGCAATTTAAAATAACTTCAGTGCCACATGATCCTTCAGAAATCGTTCTAATATGCTGATTTATAATCAATGTTGGAAACAGTTGTGCTGTTTAATATTTTTTTGGGGGACCCGTGATATTTTTTTCAGGATTCTTTGATGAATAAAAAGTTAAAAAGAACAGTGTTTATTCAAAATAGAAGGAAATATGACTGTCGCAGATATGATTAAACAGGTTTCTCTTTCAAATCGTTATAAAACAATCATACAAAAGTACTCAAACTGGCCTGCTTTATTGTGTGTATATATATATATATATATATATATATATATATATATATTCAAAAGTTTGGGGTCAGTACATTTTTCTTTTTTTTAAGAAATTAATACTTTTACTCAGCTAGAATGTGTTAAATGGATCAAAAGTGATAGTAAAGACTTATATTGTTAGAAAATATTTCTATTTTGAATAAACACTGTTCTTTTTAACTTTTTATTCATCAAAGAATCAAAGAAAAATGTATCACAGATTCCAAAAAAAACATATTAAGCAGCACAACCGTTTTAACACTGATAACAAATCAGCATATTAGAATGATTTCTGAAGGATCATGTGACTGAAGACTGGAGAAATGATGCTGAAAATACCGTGCTGCGTCACAGAAATAAATTATTATTATTTTAAGTATATTAAAATAAGAAACCAATTTTAGTAATTGCAATAATGTTATAATTCCACAATATTACTGTTCTTCTGTATTTTTGATTAAATAAATACAGCCTTGATGAGCATAAGAGACTCCATTAAAAAACATAAAAAATCTTACTGATCCCAAACTTTTGAACGGAAGTGCATGACAGAAACTATTGGATTTTTGATCATTTCATGTTTTTGAAAAAAGCAAACCTGCAGCAATGCCAAAAATGAGGTCTCGTCCCGGTGTTGACCTCTGACCTTGCAGCCAGGTGGCCTTCAGACTATGGAGACAATAGAAGTAGACGAAGTTTGAGCAACAAAGGCTGCAGATCACTGGAAACCAGCCTCTATATGGAGCTAATCTGGAGAGAGAGAGCAAAAAAAACAACAAAAAAAGCATGGCTATGCTTGCAACCTGAAATGAAAAAGATAATGACACAAAACAAAGAGATGCATGTGAAATAACTTACAGACCCTCCTCCTTGATGATCTCAGACAGAATGGCTGGGGTAGATTTGGCTTTCCGCTTGTCATCAACGGCACAGAAACAGAAAGAAATGTGGTCACGTATTTTAAAACACGAACAAAAGTCAAGTCAGCAGGAAATTAAACTCATGTGTTTCCCTTTTTACCTTGCAGCCTGAGCCGGGCTGTGTCAAGAGGAAAGAAAACCGTCATTGCTGTTACACTGCCCTACAAACAAACAAATACATGACTTTAAATAAACAGATTTTAATATACTCAAGGGATTATCATTGGGATAGATAGATAGATAGATAGATAGATAGATAGATAGATAGATAGATAAATAGATATTATACTACACTATACAATATAAAACATAACATTATATTACAATAATATAATATTAATTATATTACATTATATTTTGTATTATAGCATAATAACATATATTTTTCTAATAATAAAAGTAAATAGTAAATTAAAAACAAAATATTATCTTGCATATTACTATATATAATACTACTATATATCATAATAATATATATTTTTTGTCATATATAACATGCTGATTTTAAAGGTACAATGCAAATAAGAAAGAAAAAAAAAAGGAAACCAAGAATTTGTTTGTTATAGGCCTATTAGATAACAGCTATTGTGAAATGTAGCCACAGCTCAGACTGCAGCGAAATTAAGTGTCTTGACTGGTTCACATGTATCATTATTTCCAGGTGTGTGTTCAAATGTTGTCAGCCTAATCTACTCTATTACTCAGTTTGAAAACTAACCCCCACTTTCAAGGCCGGAGGGGCATTTTTCACTGGAACAGAAAAGGACATGCCAAACAAACTCTATATACTTGACTAACATGTCAAACTAGTCCTGTGCCTCAATGAAACCCTTGTCGAATGAAGAGTTCGCATCTTTTAACAAGACCAGCCCTCTACCTGAAGTCGATAGGCTACCTGTGTGGATTACATTACACCTACCTTCAAACAGAAAAACTCTTCATCGTACAGAAGAAAGCAGCATATTTCCTAGAGACTCTTCATATGCAAGTGTGTCAATGCTGATCTCTAAACTTCATCAACTGTGGTAAGTCCTTTTCTTTTCTCCTTGATGTTATACTTGTATGATGCAGAATAAGCAGAGTGAAACTAAACTTTTCATAAATAGCAGATCAGGGACCTTTTGCTTGTTTTAAGCATCTTACAAATGTTATTGATGTTTATGCTTAAAATGAGATTAGTGCAATAATATTTGACCGGAAAACAAGACAAAAATACTGAATAGGAGAAGGATATTCTGCAGTTTGATGCTTGCAATTCTCTTCTTTTTACATCAGAAAATAATGACTCTTCATGATAATATGGACTCTGAGGAAGATGAGAATGATTCTGCACTGGATTTATCAACCAGCTGTAAGTCACAATGAATAACACAAAACAATCTGTTTACAACATCTTATGACATCTCTTATGCCATTATTATACTAACTATTCAATACAACATTTTAACTGACTATCAGATAAGGAAGATCAATGTTTTTTTCATTACAATATTTCTTAAAGATTACACAGCAAATAGCCTGTCAATATAAAATGTCTTATTTAGACTCAAGCAGTAACTTTTTTTCACAGATGCAACACATGAAATGTTGTATGAAAATGTGCCAAACATAGAGGAAACCAATTTAACTGAATCAACAAATGAACATGGTGAGATATTTTATGGCATCCACATTTTTCTTAAAAATCTAAACTTTTTGTTAACCCTTGTGCTGTGCTGAAAATCCTGTAACTAATTTGGTGTTCCAATTCCAAAAAGCCTTTTAAAAATTGCTCGTAAATCTCTCATTATGCTATACTGTCAGCAAATCTTAGATTCAAATTTCAAAACTCAAACTTGTTTTCTTTCAATTAGCACAGGTTTTATATTTATTTTTTAAAAATGATTGGTCATAGGGCTCATTGAACTGAGCTTATGCACCTGGACCCTCGTGGCCATCAATGGAAAGAGCTGCTACACGTTGTCTTTTTATCCGGCCTCAGAGAGGAAGATCAGGAAGAAAATGGAGAAGATTTTAGAGAAGAGAAAGGAGAACATTGGACAGAAGGAGAGAGAGCTGGTGATATACAGTAGAACTGAGCAGGAGGTGGAGAGAAAAAAGCGGGAACTTTGGAGAACGGAAGAAGATGATGCAAGAAAAAAGGCTGGGAATCCAGCCAAACAAAAAATGTCCATCAGTCTAGCCAAACGCCACTCATCAGACCAAAAGTGTTGCACCTAGAAACTCTAACAATTATTTGACAAAACTTGCGTGATTATATATGTGATTCTTGTCTGAGTAAAATGATTGTTTTTAGTGTAGGCTAATGTATGAAAATATATGTGCCAAAACATCTACCAAATGACTGAGAGGTTATATCTTTTCCATAAATTCTATCACTAATGTCAAATATGATGTCTGATCAATTTTGTTCATTCAAATTAAATCACTATAATACCTGGGGGAAAAAAAAGCTAAATCAGTGTAAAAATACCTCGGAAGAAGAAACTTTTACATAATGAAAAACTATCAACTGAATTAAGAAAAATCGTCTCAGGTTACGTATGTAACCATGGTTCCCTGAGTAGGGAACGAGACACTGCATCCTCTAGGGGTCGCTATGGGGAACGCCTCGTCGTGACCCGTGTCTGAAGCATACATTGAAAAAACACCAACAACACGTTTGCCGGCGACAGCCCATGACGTCACTACCGGTGCGACTATAGTATACAGTAAATAGGTGCCGGGAGCACACATCATCCACTTCTTCGTCTGACTGAAATGTTGTATGAAAATGTGCCAAACATAGAGGAAACCAATTTAACTGAATCAACAAATGAACATGGTGAGATATTTTATGGCATCCACATTTTTCTTAAAAATCTAAACTTTTTGTTAACCCTTGTGCTGTGCTGAAAATCCTGTAACTAATTTGGTGTTCCAATTCCAAAAAGAACCAGCCTTTTAAAAATTGCTCGTAAATCTCTCATTATGCTATACTGTCAGCAAATCTTAGATTCAAATTTCAAAACTCAAAAAACTTGTTTTCTTTCAATTAGCACAGGTTTTATATTTATTTTTTAAAAATGATTGGTCATAGGGCTCATTGAACTGAGCTTATGCACCTGAAAAAAAAAACATTATTTGTGGGTAATTTTGGCAATGTTCACTCAAAAACTTGTGCATAAGCTCTGGTCAGTGAGGCCTACAATTAATCACTTCCAAAAACAAAATACAAAACCTGTACTAACTGAAAGAAAACAAGTCGAGAAAAGTATTGAATCCAATATTAGAATTTTTTTTGTAGGCCAAGACCATCAGGGAAAATACCCCAAAAAGAACAAAAATCATTTTTTGTAATTTAACATTGTCATGAAGGATGACTAAAGCATTTTATGAAGCATATTAAGCATTTGTCATAATCAGATCACATAAGATTTGGAAACTTCATGTAGTGTCACCCTGATACTTACATTTTAATTACATTTGTCATTTAAAAACCGTTCTAAGGGGCCCTCGTGGTACTCTGAAAGAGCAGCCCATAGATGGAAATGGTGCATCCCAAAACACTATGTTTGAGAAGTTATCAACTCGATCTAAGGTATACTACTGGAATGGCTAGCAGTAAATCTCTAGCTGAGGGAGCAAACACCCAGCTCTCAACAAGAGGGGCTCGACCTACAGCACGAACGTTAGAGATCAGAAGGGTAAGTGTACTGCAAGCTCTGGGAAAACAGAGAACTCAACTCTCACGTGAGAGGAGAACTCCAAATTCAGAAAGGAGTAGCGTGCTCATAGGTATCCCTTTTGTTAAAAGGGGAGCACTGCTAAACACTACCACGAGAACAGCCCACGGAGCGAGGAATCCAACTCCTCAGAAGGGAGAGAATTCAAACGCTCGAAAGAAAGCACCATGCTCATAATAACCCTCAATGGTGAGGGGAGCAATGCTTCCAAAGTGTGTCAATAGAGACACACTGGTTGAATGGAGCCCAAGGTACCGGGGTCTAAACCAACTCAGAGAAAGGGAATGAGGCTAATAACGCGTAACCCTTACCATACAGGATTTCAGAAAAGTGGGCAAAGCATAACGTGCACACATACCACTATGTGGATTTTAGAAAGTGCGCAAAGCTTAATGTGCGCACTTACCATAGTATGGATTTAAGAGTTTTCCAAGCATCTGTTCACAGATACCCGGAAGTACTGAGCCAAACGGGAGAGGCAAGCTCAAATACAACCCTCTAAGGCGAGGGGAGCACTGCCTGAGACAGCATTACACAAGAAGGTTATCGCAAATGCCACCTACGTATACTTCCCGCTTGATGCCTCAGCAAGAGGGGATATCCTGGTGACTAGGAGGCCCCTCAGGGTGACCTAGATACGGTATACCAGACAGGGCAGCCTGAAAGCATAAGCCCGGCCCGGACGTCCAGGAAATTCTGCAGTGCCTGGCCGGGGGCATGATGATCAGGAAGACTCCCGCAGAAGCCTGTGACCTGGACGCATAATCCAGGAAGCATGAAGGCGAAACCAGGCTATCATTCCGGCTGGACATCATATCGATGAGTGAAGTAAACACTGCAAGTCGAGCACCCGGTTTCTGAATCCAGCAGAGGGGGTGCTCACCGAGGACCTACCCTAGAAAAAGGACAGAAACACACAGGGCCAAGAAAAACACTGCAAAGAAAGCTAGCAGATGGATTATACACACAACCACCAGCACATTAAATACACACACACACACACATATATATATATATACATATATATTTAGAAAGGGATCGTACTCACCCACCATTGTTCCCGTGCCGGAGCCCCGTTCAGGAAGCGACCAAAAAAACCTCTGGTCCGTACCATCAGTAAGGTGGTCACTATGAAGCCATAGAACCAACCAAACATCATAGCTCCAGCATAGGAGACTGTAATGCAGGATATTCCCACCTAACCTCGGTCAGGTGGAGAGATGGTGGTTACAGGGGAATTAGGAAGGGAATGAGTAGATAATGAAGTATCACTCTGATCCGGACAAAAGCGCTGATGCCTTGTCTGGATCATGTCCCTTAGGTCTTGCCTACCTCCCTTTGACCCGCGATTCTTCCTACCCCTACCCGCAGGCGGGGGAGGAGCGCGAGCCGTGACACTAGCCTTCTGTGCCCGTCTCTGATCCTCAAACCGAGATGGGCCAGGACCCCTGGGTTGTTCGGGCTTAGGAGAAAGGCCCTCACCTTTATCCAGGTCTTTCAGCAGGTCAGCCTGATATGCCTGAAGCACCACCATCGTGTGCAATGAAGCGACAGCCCGACCTGCTGCTGCTGCGTATGCCCTGCCATTCAAGCGAGATGTATCCTGAAAAAGCTTAGATGGCAAGGAGGGAGTCTTAAGAAAGGACGTCTCACCCATAGAGAGATAGCTGGCATCTTCTCATAGCCGTTTTCGCGCGTCGCCTCGATGTTGGCATAACTCGTATGCTGGAATCGAAGGATGCGTGAGGAAAACGGCCTCTTCCATTCCTTCTCGATCTCTGTATGGAGATCAGGAATAAAGAAAGGCTCACCTGAGCTGGAGGGTTATAGCCAGAAAGATTTTCCACTGCAAGTAAAGCCTCGCCGTGGCGCGATCCATAACTTTCAAAGAGCTCATCGTACGCAGGGCAGGAGGACTGGGAAGGCTCAGCCTCAGCTTCTTTGCCCTCCTCAGACATTTCCTGGGCTGAACTCAGCAGAGCACTGGCCCCTGGTTCAGACGATGTTCATGAAATAACATCATACTCCAGCGGCTCACTCTCCACAGTCCACAGCCGACGATCGCGAGAGGGAAAGCCCCTCTTTAAACTCATTGGCCAGATCCACCTGCGATCCCCACAAGCTCATTCTCCTCCATGCCTCAGCAGCGGCAGGTCTTGAACCGCGGGAAGCAGATGGCTGCCCCTCTTTCCTCGAAAAGAGAGACAAACGAGAGCGGAGCTTTCTCATTGGAAAACGCTCGCAGTGCACGCCGATTGCCCCCTCAAGGACATCGCGTGCATGCTCTTCGCCCAAACAAACAACGCATAGATCGTGTGTGTCATCAGATGTTAAATAATGACGACACAGATGCACACATCCTCTAAACGCTTTGCTAGTGCCCTGTTTTTTTATTTTTTTTAAATTTGATCCATAATAATATGAAAAGAGATCTATGCGCTCTTACCACAGAAATGCACGCTTCAAACAAAACAGTCAGTGAAGATGAAGAAGAGGATGATGTGCGCTCCCGACGCCTATTTATACTATAGTCGCACCGGTAGTGACGTCATGGCTGTCGCCGGCCAACGTGTTGTTGGTGTTTTTTCAATGTATGCTTCAGACACGGGTCACGACGAGGCGTTCCCCATAGCGACCCCTAGAGGACACATTTCGAAGTTCCCTTGAAAGGGAAATTGTGGAGGCAGTGAAAAGTTTTTCTTTTTTTGCTTAACTGCTGCATTTAATAATTTCTCTTTGCAACTATAAATATTGCTCAAAATATTTCCTGATCTTAAAAATGTGGTTCTTTAGTAAATTTATGGCATTTTAAATAAATATAATAAATATTCTCTTATCGTGAGAAGTAAATTTACCCAGCAGTCTAGATGAATTACTGCACCACAAATCCTGCATCAAACAAAAATACATAAAACTTATTTAATCTGATATCAATTTAAATATCACTATTATCAAGTGACAAAAGATTAACCTCAAAAATGCTCCAGTGTAATAAACATGGATTATATATCATGCATGTAAATAGAAAAGCCGCTTCCAGTTCCAGTTATGCATTATTATTTATTTTTTTTATAGATTGACATGGGGAGAAAATAAAACATGATTATAAACAACTGAAGGAGAAATAAGTCACATATTATCTCTATATTCTCTATGATATTTAAAACACCAGTGGAAAAAATAGTTTATTCAGGATAAAGAGTGTTAAATGGTTTCATTTAGAAACAGAAACTCAAATAATTGTGCTAGCCAGATTCTAATAACTAAAACAACCATGGTGTCTTTCTCGTCCCTCTTGTGTTTCAGTTAGATGGCTCATTTCCTTCTGTCTGACATTCTGTCTTTCTTTTGAACCTCTTGAGGTGTATTGATAACATACCAGAGTGTTAGAGTAACAGTGGTTTGACTACATGCTCTGGTTATTTCCACATCATGAGGCTCCTGTGTCACCACTGCCCTCCACTGGTCAACAGGAATATCCTCCTGATACCCAGCTATGGAGTATTTGTCTCTGTAGTGGACATTCTATTTTAGAGAATTTCTCTGAGACCTCACATGTCACAGTTTGGATGTCCTGTACAGAGCACATTTAGGGCTTTCCAGAGATACCAAATGATTGGATGTTTCACCGTGACCACTCCCTCTCCTTGGTTTTTAAAAATGGCTGACATTAATTTTGTGATAAAATTGTACATCCTTATGGAAAAATATGATAATATTTTGTAATTATAATATAAATCTGGTTAATTTTCAAATTGTTTGTCATAAATCAACATCTCAGGAAAATGTTATGGGGTTTCAAATCAAAATATGACTTCCTGTTATGAAACAGGACATAATTTCATACATGTCCACTGTAGAGGACACCAGGACTAAAAGCATGTTTATTATACATTTTGGGAGACAAAAGAATTGAACAGGAAAACAAATTACATATCAATATTCTTATGAAATATTAGATATTATTATGAAAATCTGGCCAATTACTACTCCCATTATTACACTTCTTTTTTCAACATGCTGTCCCAACAGCACTTTAATATGCAAATTAGATACAGTGTATAGATAACATTGTGCTTAATGGGAAAACCAGTTCATGGAATTTTTACACAATATTGTTATATCAAATCATTTTGTTATATATTTTATAACATAGTTGAGAACCATCCTTAAACAAAGTTAGGTATAAAAAAATCCTCAAACCTAAAAGTTGATTGGTGATTTAAAAAAACAATTCCCATTGTTTTTGCCTTTTCATGTCTATTCTTGTCATTTTATTTTAGTCCTGGTGTCCTCTACAGAAGACATAGCATAACATATGCATAAAATATAATTTTTCAAAAATGTTATTTTACCATTTTTTTCTTATGCTCTAAACAATGTAATGACATGAAAAATACTAAATTCACAAAGCTCAGGAATATACTGAACTGCATGTAAAGTATCTACTGTAATATACTGTACCATTCAGAGGGTCATGAAAAAGAAACAAATGTGCTGAAAGAAGCAGTTTGTCAAACCGTTTTAATGAGTTATCATTTTACCAATCCCTAATTCATCCGAAGTAACTCGCAGTCATTTCATTGCATTTTATTCACTTAACGGCAATGTTGAGAGGAAACAAAGTATATGTGTGTGTGTGTGTGTGTGTGTGTGTGTGTGTGTGTGTGTTTGTGTGTGCAACAAATATATACACATATATGAGTCACACACAATAACAATTAATTCATTATTATATTTTATCATTTTTAGGGCTGTGCTTAGGGATATTTATGTTTGGTTAGCATTGTTAAATATTATATACATGCATAGCTCTGAATTGAATTTGAATGAAAAACACATTTTGAAAATAGCAACAGATGGCAATCAGAGAAAACTTTTTTTTTTTCTTTTCTTTTTTCCTTGACTTGTGAGCTCACAGGTGTTATTTCAGTATGCACTTCCTGAAAACAAATCACACATCACATCCTGACACACCACTAGATGAAATACTTAACACAGTCATATAAAAACCTCCAAATAGGACATATATATATATATATATATATATATATATATATATATAAAGCTTATGCCACTCACGTTTGCTCAGCATACCTGAGAAGCGTGCCAGATAACAGTGGAAGTGTCTGACTGGATGAAATAATAAAGAGCTATGAGCAACCCTTGCCTTCCCAACCCTTTAACTCAATAGTGTCTGCATGCTTGAAACTACTGAAATTGTTTGCGTATCTGAAAGATGTTTAGGTCTTTTCTTATCATCTAAATGCCTGTTAGAAGGCAGATAGAAGACTTCTCATTGGGCTTGTGCAACCCTTAAAGACACTGGTTAAACAGGATTCTCAGTCATTCACAGTGGTGAAGGAAATCAGATTCAAGAATTCTATACTCTGTCTGTGGATCCAGAATCATAAACATCAGCTCTGACCACTGTGAGTATTTTCATTTATACATCTTTAGATATTAAAGATGGGAGTTGAGTCTCAAATACTGAGGTTATTTTTTTTATAAAACAGAACAATGACTTCAGAAGAGAAGCTGTGGGACAGTCTGAAGGCTGAAATAGAGAAAGAAACCTTTGAACTGGACTCGTCACTGGGTTGTGAGTTACTGATTCATATATCATGTCTGAATCAATTCATTCAAATCAAATCACTTTAAAAAGTCTTTTATAAAAAGACATTCATTTTCACTAATAATGAATATTAATATTAATGTCTTCCGTAGCTGAAATTGATGAATTATATGAAAACGTAAGAACAAACTCAAAATCACCAACTTGGCATGGTAAGCCAAATAAATTGTGAGATTTATATTAATTCATTATTTTTATTAGTAGTAGTATGTTATTATCATTAAATCATTTTCTGGCTTTATCTGGTTTAGATATTCAAGACTTAAAAGCAAATTCAAAATCACCCTCCTTGAATGGTAAGTGTGATATTAATTACCACCGGCACTAAATATAAATAAATCAATGTACTAAGCAGGTTCAGCGGGTGCTAGAGTTGTTTGAGTCTAGAGAAGCAGACAATGCCCATTGCACATGAAATCACTCCGATCTGAGCTGTAAATACAAAACACAAAATGCCAAGAGAACAGAAACAAGATAAAGAAGAACCAACTCATCAGATCAGAATACCAAGAATACTCAGAACTGATACTAACAAGGTTTTGCAAAGTCATATGTGCTTTTCCAAACTATTTGATAGCATTTTAGGCATAAGAAAATTCCTGACAACAAAACACTTTTTGGGCAAACCCCAAAGACGGATGAATGCCATACAATGAACTCTAAAGCAATTCATAACTTTTTGGAATGTCAGTTTGAAATGTTTTAACTGAGAGTTAACTATTTCACCCAATATTTGAGAGTTTGTGCTTATTAGTACAATATATTAAGTAATGAGTTTAGCATGCCAACATCTCTAGTGAATTTTGGTTAGGATGCTCCCTTACAAGGCAGCTGTCTATGTAGAAAGTAGACAGTGAATCTTCTCATTTAGGTTTAGAACAAAATTCATGTTCTCTTATAGTAATTCATTTGATTGTTTATTCTCAACCAGTAAGTTATGCAGTTGCCAGTCATTTAACTTTTATGTTCTTTGACCTTCAAATTTAATGTTTTACTTGAGTTATTCAAAACAAGTACATAGTACATACATTTGGGTGCAGAGATAGTGTTTGACATGGAATGAAATCAGTAAGAAACAACGTGAACTACACAAGTGTGAACAATGAGGATTTCAGTCAGTATTCTGGAGAAGGTGACCTCTAGTGGTGGGAAGGTGGTATAACTGTCAATCACTTCAATCACATCCTCATTATAAAATGATATAACCTCATGTAGTTCGAAACCTATATGACTTTCAGTCCTTTGTGGAACACAAAATAATAGTATTGGATCCCACTGACTTCCATGGCATGGAAAAAAATACTATGAAAAAAAAACAATGGAACTAGGAAAAATAAAAGGAAAACAAAACTGTTTGGCTACCAACATTCTTCAAAATATCTTTGTGTTCCACAGTCACAGGTTTGGAATAACATGAGGTTGAGTAAATAATGGCAGAATTTTTTTTGTTTGTTTTTGTGAACTTTCCATTTAAAGGAATAGTCGACTCATATCGTTTCAACCTGCATGACATGATCTTTTTCCAGCTGAAGCTGTGGCAGAGGAATTGCGCATCATGTTACTGGGTGCTAGAGGGTCTGGAAAAAGCTCATCTGGAAACACCATCCTCAGATGCAACGCCTTCAACACAGATATGCAGCTGAGCAGAGTCACACAGTTCTGTGAAAGAGCATCTGGAAACATCAATGGGCGACCTGTGGCCATAATCGACACGCCGGGACTGAATAAGATCAATCGAATTGAGAAGGAAGTTATCAGGGAGATCATGAAATCTGTCTCTCTCTATAAACCAGGACCACACGTGTTTCTGTTGGTTCAGCCGGTGGGAAACTTAACCAATGAGGACAAGAACATGCATAAATTAATCCAGAACATGTTCGGGAAGAACGTTTGGAATTACACGGTTGTTTTGTTCACACACGGAGATCGACTAGAGGGGAAAATGCCAAATGATGTGATTGCCAGCTCAGACAAAGACCTCAGAGACTTTATCCGCACATGCAGTGGTGGATTTGTGTTCTTCAACAACAAGAACACGGGAAACTTTGAGCAAGTGACTAAACTTCTGGAGAAGATCGATACCTTGGTGGCCATCAATGGCAGAAGCTGCTACACAACGTCATTTTACCCGAACTCAGAGAGAAAGATACGTGAAAAACAAGAGAAGATTCTGGAGGAGAGACAGGAAGAGATTGCACGAAAGGAGAGAGAGCTGGAGGAGAATTATGAAGAGAAGGAGGAGTTAGAGAAGAAAAAGCGTGAGCTCTGGAGAGAGGAAGAGGAAGATGCACGGAGACTAGCTGAGAATCCACCAAGACGCAAAACTCTGAAAGCAGGTCTCACCAGAGCCCCCTCATCTGTAACGAGATCACAGATCATTCTTTAAGCTAACCATTTTATGAGCTGTTCAGGAACTTTCTCATGAGTGATGGAGATGAAACATTCCCTGTAGGTGTTGATCAATACAATACTTTGTAACTGTTGTTGTTGTGCTGTTTTAATTAAGTACCTCATTAACTGTGTATTTTCTTGTCACTGAATAACCTACTGTATATAAAATGTAAACATTCTGCATAGCCGCATACAATCGTTGGTCAGTCGCAAATATTAAACATGTTTTAGGCTACAATGCATGGCTTGTGTGTTTCACTAGCTCCGCTCCCATGGACACCTTTTGTTTGATCTAATTCTGGATATTTCCAGCCTAAGACGTGTGATTAATCCGTATCTAAAGCCGTGTCTACACCAAGAGAACCCATTATAATCAGTTGATGCGGTGACCACACGAGAAGTGAAACCTAAAAAAACAGCACGCGCAAGAAAGCGATTGCACACTTTAGCGAGCTTCAGCAAATGCACGTGATCACAGAATGCACGCTTCCTAGCCGAAACAACCCCCCACATGAAATTGAAATAATAATCCGTGATATAAGATTTTGGCCATATTGCCCATCTAAATCATGCATCCCACACTATCAACAGGCGCGTCACGTAGGCTACACTTCTTGTACTTCGTTTGGGTACCACAAGGTGTCACTGCGGCCTCAAAGCTTACCCCTCGCCTACTCTGGCTCGATTGCTATTCCTGAGGTAAAACACGCCCTCCTCATTACCCTAGACAAAGAAATGTAGAAATAAATACATGTGGAAATAAATAAATAAATATGTAAATAAATACATAAATGTGAAAATAAATAAAAGTCGAAATAAATAAATAAAATAAAAAATAAATAAATGGGAAAAAATACATAAATAAGGAAATGGAATTATAAATAATTATTTAATTTTTGCTTTTTAACTTTTCTTTGTACATTACTTTATTTCTAATTAAGTCAGCTTTGGCATTCCATATAGGCGCTAGCAGTTTGCTGGCATTTTAATCTTATAAATGTTGGCTGCTTTTGTAAACCGAATTTATAATTAAATTTATGTTTGTCTCATGTGTTTTATTCAAAGTTATGTACAGTAATTAATTATATTATTTTGACGTTTAATTGTGAATGCTTCGGTTAGCATTAGCTTCTGGAGGTGCCATTGTTTACCTTATGTGTGTCTTTACAGGTATGTGTGAACTTTCTTTTGAGTCCATATATGATGTAAATAAATAATAAAAGGACTATAAATAACCTTTATCGTTGTTTGTTGTACTGGTGGTGTAAAGGAATAAAGATGACTCTTACAGCATGTTTATGGTTTTTACTTGATGATTTGTTAATGCATCTTTGTTTCATGAGTTTACTTTGAGGGGCCCATTATAACCAACTCATTATTAATTACCCATACAATAACATTAACTCATGGTTTGTTAATGCATTATTTTGTCATGACTTTACTTGAGAGGGCCCGCAATAATTAACTCATTATTGACTACCTACTAAACTCAGCTCATGATTTATTTTACTTACTACAAATACACATGTACTAACACAGCAAGTATTTAGTCCGGTTAAGAGATGTGGTGTGGATTTTCAAGAGGTCAGAGAGCGGAGGTACAGTATCATCACGGCCTGCGTCTGGATGGACAGTGAACTGTTTCCGGGCATTTCTTCAGGATTGTTCTACAAATATTCTTTGTGGATTTTGAGGTTTTATTTTTATTTAGCTGTTTATAAGTCACAGCAGGGTGAGTTTAAAGGGAAAGAGAACAACACAAAACAGACAAGATCAATCAATAAGCTGAAGATGACAAAAGCTCAAATTATGATATTAAGTTCTTGTAATTTATTTCAAAGTCAGAGTATTTCTTATTATTTCTTAAAGAGGCTGTTTGATTTAGTTTACCCATAAATGTTAAATAATGCATTAACTATCAAACATGTACTGAAATATAATTAAGGCTGCCGTTATTCATGCGTGAATCCATATGACTCCAGTTGTAGTTAAGGATAGCTCTTCATTAATTCATGATTAGTTAACAACTTTAATAATCATTAGTATTTGATTAATTAAGTATTAATTTAGGCATTAGTACATGATTTTTCATGTACCCTTATTGTAAAGTGTTACCCAATATTACAATTAGTGAAGTAAACAGTGCAGTATACAGTCATTTTATTGCAATACTAATAATGTGTTGGACGGTACATGTAACAATGTCAGTGAAAACTACTGTTACAAAAAGTAGACAAAACTGTTTTCTAAATATTTAACTGAAAAGGAGGAGGGGGGGGGGGCGTTAAAATACTAATCAAAAACCTCTGAACATCGAAGTCAACTAATGGTATACACAATAATTTCTGTATGAAATAATTAAAAATCTTCCATAATTTTAATTACAATTAAATATCTTTATAAAAAGGCCTGTAAGTGTTGAGAACAATGAAACTGATTGGAAATAAGCTCCAGGCTTTACAGGACACTTTGGTTCCTCTTTGAGTTTATTTAAAAACTTAAGGCAGCTATTCAATTTACAGGTATTTCTCCAAACTCTCCATAGCTTGCTCTTTTGTGTAGGATCTCCATTCATTTGGAATCGCACCACAACCACTGAATGTTTTGTTATAATATTTCTCCAAATTAGCCTGGAATTGACACACAAACCACTTCCAGTATGGCAGCTCTGAGAGATCAGGCGTGATGGACCAGTTTGCATAGAGAGGACCTGCTGTTCTGTACTCCTTCCATACAACTGTGTCATCTTTTTGAATATCTGGATAAAAGTACTGTGTGTCACTTGCCACTGAAGATGTACAGAAGGTCAAGCAAAGGTTAGTTGTACCTCTGTAAATCATCCCTCTCATCCCACAGTTACGATGGAAGGGAGCGATATGATCTCCAGGATGGTCCTCCATTGTGTTAACACAGACAACTTTACAGAAAGGACACTGAGCCCAGCAGCATTGGCAGAAATGGTCAATCAAAATCTCATCTGGTGGTTTCCAGAACATTTTCATTTCAATATCAGAGAGATTTGTTAAGCATCTGTTCAACTCTTCTATTATGGGATGAAGTTCTCTTTTCACAACCTCCTCTAGAAGTTCAAAGTCAGTGATGTCCTGACAGCAGTTGCCAGTGAGATGTTCTTTATTGTATTCAAGCTCGTCTTTCAGACAGTCTGAGAAGATCTCCAGCCACATATTTGCATCTTCTCCTTTACTTAAGACTTCAGCTGTTGCTGTTTCAGCAGCCGTGATGACACATTGCTCCTTGTGTCTGATGTTCCCTTTAATCATTGCAAGAGCTGAGGAGTTACCCTCTGTTATGTATGCTCTAACTTCACGTTGGATGAAATCTTCAAAGTGGTCCCTGGGATGATGAATGTACTCCATGAATTTGTGAAAGTCCTCCTCCTCTGCTAGTGCTTTCAGAATGTATTTCTCCAGGTTTGACCTGTTGCCTTTGAAAGCTGGAATATTTGTGCGCATCTCTCCTGCTAGATCATTTGCAGTCTTGTTGTAGACACTCTGAAGAATGGGGTTTTTCAGCTCACTACAAATCAAGGCTCCAAATACTGCAGCAGATGTTGCACCTTTGCAGAATCCCTGGAAGACGCTGTAGTATTCTGGTTTCTTTCTTTCTAAATACATCCAGGGATCATTAGTCTCTCTGAAAACTTGATTAAGCTCTGCAAACCTCATACCTGCCTGTCTGCACATATATAGTGTCAAATCAACAATGAACTCTTTTTTTAATTCATATTTTGTGTGCATGCACTTGTGTTCTCCAAGAGTATCTTTTACAAGTTGAGCAATTTCTTGTATATAAGTTAAATTATATCCAATTTTTGCAACTGATTTTGACTTCACCCGGTTCTCAGTTTGACGAAAGACATTGTGCATCAGTTGTTTTATTGACTCTTGTTCTTCTGGTGGTAACAGGGGAGTGTTAATGGAATTTCTGTTGGCTTTTTTGATAGGATTTACATATATGGTGAAATCAGACACATGAACAATGTTTTCAAACTTATTTAATCTGTCACGAACAAGTGCTTCTTCATGCATTTCATTTAGGATTGTAATTATGTCATGTGCTATATTGATTTCTTTAAAAGGTGGAACATCTGCTGTCAGCTCAGAGACCCACTTTTCCCAAACTGAATCAAATAGTCTTCTCAACTCATTCTCATCAAGAGCCCTGTGCTTAAGACTGAATGCAAGCTCTTTGCTCTTCTCTAAGAGTCTTCTTTCACGCAGGGTTTTTTCTTCCACCAGTTTGGTGAGAGCTTCCCTTTGAGAGATGATGTTCTCTAATTTTGTTTTTGCATCTCTTACAAGCTCCCCATAAAGGTGCTTGATTTTCTCTTGAAATTTCAATTTCCATTGAATCAGCATCTCCTTTTCCTTGTGTTCTTCAAAGTAATGTTTCATGGAGCTTTTCACCTCTTCAAGGGTCTTTGCCATCTCCTCTTCCATTTCTCTACTCTCAATTTTATGCAGTTGCCTGTTGTTGATTCTGTTGCGTAGTTTGTCTTCAATCTCCAACCTGGCACTTCTGAGACTCCAGGTCCACTTTGCGTACTCCTCCTCCAATTTCCTGTATGTTACAATTTCCAACGTATTTTTGAAGCTGAAAACAAAGTTTTCATTCAAAAGAGCATTCCAGAGATCTCCAATACGATCTTTAAATTGTGCCAGTGTGACACCCATAGTTTTTGAGGCATGAGACAGAATAGTGCTCTTAAGCTCCTGGACATTTTCACTGTAACATGGATTTGGTGGTGCCATGGGGGGGCTGCCTTCCCAGAGCTGGGCAAAGTACCTCACATCAGTCTTTATATCAAATTTAATGACGTCACTGAAATATTCTGCGTCACAGACTTCTTCTTTAGCCGCTAGTTGAGTCATCTCATCTAGTTTCTCCTGTAAGCGCCTTTTCCCTACCATGTTCTTCTCGCTCGCTGTGATGTCTCCAACGTTCTGATGCACAAACATGCAGCTGGGGTTCATTCGTACCTTCTTCATCCTCAGGAAGGCTTGAACAACAATCTGAAGGATGTCCTGCATCTCAGCTGGATTCTCACCAAAGATATTGATTAGAGTCATGTTTCCAAGACCAACAACAAACGTTGCCATTTCATTATCATGATTTCTTGTTGACCTGCCAGCCAACTCTAGAGCACGAAGACCCTCGGTATCTACAACAAGAATGTAGTCAAAGTTTAACTGTTTTCTTAGTTCTTCAGACACCTTGACCAGCTGCATGAAGGCTCCTCTGGTGCATCTACCAGCGCTGACTGCAAACTGCAGTCCAAACATGGCATTCAGCATGGTGGATTTCCCAGTGCTCTGAATCCCTAAAACAGACAACACGAAGAATCTCTGGTCTCCCAGGATTTTGATAAGTTCATCTAAAACAGCTTGAACCCAAATCAGAGGCACATGAGCTGCATCACCGTCCATCAGCTCCAGTGGGTATCCGGAGATCATGAGCTCTGCTACAATCCGTGGCAGAGACCTGACATCTAGTTCACATCCAGATCCTGTATTTTTCTTAACAGATACATCTGATTCATATATCTGCCCAATTTCACGAAGTATATGCTCCAAGCCAAATGTTGCGGCATTCAGTTTCTCAGAGAGCATCTCTAGTTGTGATTGTTCTGCTGTGAGATGTTTAGATTTATCATGTTTCTTTTTCAAATCCAGCACTTTTGACCATTTTTCATCATATTTATGATGAAGCACGGAGAGGTCTTCTGAAGTGTACTCATCCAGGAGGATCCCAAGCCATTTAAGGAAATACATCTTCTCGTCAACATTTCTGGAATAAACGTTTTTAGTAAACAATTTCATAAAATTACTGATGCCGGATGCTTTCTGCTGCTCTCGGATTTTGTGCATTTCTGTTTGTTTTTGGCTATTGTGCATTTCAATGTTATCCCCTTGAGGTCGATGTAGTTCTTTGTTCTTAAGACACCAGTCGTGCCACAGTTTTCCCTGACAAGGCAGAAATGTTTCTTTGATTTTGGACAGTTCCTTTTCCTCCAGTAGTTTCATCATCCACTCTGCTGTCTCCTTTCCACTCCTGCAGTCATCATCATTCTCGTCTACTTTGATTCCTGTGTGTTTGCCCATATTCATAAGTTTAAAAACTGACAGTGGTTGTGAGAGGCAGTCTTTGATGGCTCTTCTGACATCCTCAGATATATCTGATTTATTTCTTTGTTTCAGGCCAATTGTATATTTGCCTTCCTGCAGTTTGGAAACACCTGAGGCATCTTCAGTCAGAAGGCAAATGAGAGGCTTTGTACTGTTGTAGAGCTTTTCCACCATTGCCATACTTTTGTCACTCTTATCAAGATTTGGCAAAAGCACTACATTTATTGAGGAGTCTTCAGTCAGAATTTTTAGCTGTGTCCCATTAGCTTGAGCATCACCATGAAGATTACAGAATGCAACACAATCTGTGAATTTATCATTTTTATCTCCAGACGGACAGTACCAGGCGATCTCAACCACTCCATCCATCAGCAGGCGGGATTTGCTGCTTCCACAGCAGTGTCTGTGAAAGAATGTGGTATGCCGTTCATTGATCAGGCTGTTCATTAATTCAGATTTGGATGCAGAAACTTCTGAAAACCTAAAAAATGCAACCATGGGTGTCTCAGTCTTGTGGACTGCTTGATTTTTGCTAATGTTTCTTTTGTGTGACTTCCAACTTTTCTTGATTTGTCGGAAGGTCCACAGAGGAAATTCAATCTCTTGGGTGAATGGACTGGGCACAAGCAGAGGAAGAGCATACTGACACTGTGAGAGTTTTGTTACCATGAGCTGACGTAGGAAATTATCTGCATAGAGGTACACTATCATCTGAATGTCCATTGGGTGAATGGGCTGGCTTCTACTCTGTTCATTTGTTTTTTCAGGTGCAGACCTCTTGAAAATTTTCTCAAAAGCATTGGTCTTTCCTGTATCTAACACCATGTTTCTTTGTGTGTTGAACACCTCGCTGGGTTTTTCTTTTATTGGGATGTATCTTGCTCTGTAATCTGTCATCAGGAGTCTTTGTATATAAGTTTGAACCAAGTTACTCTCCTCACAAGGTTCATGCCTCTGCAATGAAGGTGCAGATACTTGCAGAAAGGCATGTGACTTTAGTTTGCTGTGGTACTTGCCCAAGAGATTAAGCCTACCAACGAGTTGATTGATGTTTTTTCGCCTGCAGCTTTCTTTGTCTTCATATTGGTCTAGCCCCACCACTCCATGTTCATTGTCTTTTCCCTGATAAATTAGAAAACAGTTGTTCATATCTCATATTCATATTTAATCAAATCAATTTAAATGTATTCAATTTATGTGAAATAAAGTCTAATCAATGAAGTTTACAAATAGTGCATGTCAGTGCTATAAAAATGAAAGGGATAGTTCACCCAAAAAGGAAAATTCATTAATTACACAGCCTCATGTCGTTACAAACCCGTAAGACCTTCGTTCATCTTCGGAACAAAAATAAGGATATTTTTGATGAAATCCGAGAGCTTTCACCCAAGAACAACCATGTTTAAGGCACAGAAACGTAGTAAGGACATCTTTAAAATAGTCCATGCGATATCAGTGGTTCAACTGTAATTTTATGAAGCTATGAGAATACAAGATATGAAAACAAAAAAGACTTTATTCAATGATTTATTCTCTTCTGGGTCAGTTTGCCACCATTCACGAGAGAACCACAACGCTCAGAAACTCTCAGATTTCATCAAAAATATCTTAATTTGTGTTCTGAAGATGAACAAAGGTCTTACGGGTTTGTAATGACTTGAGGGTGAGTTATTGATGATAGATTTTTTTGTTTTCGGGTGAACATTCCCTTTAATGTTAAAATCAGCTGTAATCTGTGAGTGAGAAGGGAAAATGTATATCATCAATTTATTTATTTTTTGTTTCATACATAATTTTAATTTCATATTCTGCTATGTATTTAGTATATTTGTGAGATAATATTTTATTTACCTCGATATTGCCTGGTTTCATTTGAAATTGACTGCCTAAAAATAAAAAGCCAAAACAGTAGAGAAATCAAAGGTTTTCTGTGTGTAAACATTTGTTAAACAGTATAATCAATAATATAAAACCTATTGTTGAAATGATACTATGCTTTATTTTCAGATTTTTTTTTTAAACAAAGAAAAACAAAAAAGACTTTATTCAATGATTTATTCTCTTCTGGGTCAGTTTGCCACCATTCACGAGAGAACCACAACGCTCAGAAACTCTCAGATTTCATCAAAAATATCTTAATTTGTGTTCTGAAGATGAACAAAGGTCTTACGGGTTTGTAATGACTTGAGGGTGAGTTATTGATGATAGATTTTTTTGTTTTCGGGTGAACATTCCCTTTAATGTTAAAATCAGCTGTAATCTGTGAGTGAGAAGGGAAAATGTATATCATCAATTTATTTATTTTTTGTTTCATACATAATTTTAATTTCATATTCTGCTATGTATTTAGTATATTTGTGAGATAACATTTTATTTACCTCGATATTGCCTGGTTTCATTTGAAATTGACTGCCTAAAAATAAAAAACCAAAACAGTAGAGAAATCAAAGGTTTTCTGTGTGTAAACATTTGTTAAACAGTATAATCAATAATATAAAACCTATTGTTGAAATGATACTATGCTTTATTTTCAGATTTTTTTTTAAACAAAGAAATTATTACAGAAATGTTCCATAATACATTGGACTATTACTCTGATGGAAAAAGGAGGTGTCAATGTTTAGTCATACGGTTGTACTTACTGTCTGGTGCAAAGTCACTTCTTTGTTTTTTTATGTTTGCTGTAACAGAAATTAAACCAATTACAATTGCTCAACATGTGCTGCATACTTAAGCAAACCAAAAGAACAGCATGTGTAATAATAAAATCTGAATTCTTAAATTCGGAATTCTGGAAGTCTTTAATTAATGTCTTGAATTAGTCAGCTGTTGCTATTTATGTATAGTATAATTATGCTATTGCAGTAGGGCTGCAACAAACGATTTGATAATTGATTAATCTAACGATTATTAGAATGACTTATCAACTAATCATCAATTATTTCACTGATTAATCAGTAGACTTTGATTATTCAGCTTTTGCAATTTGTTAAAATATTGCGTTATACATATTCTAACATATAAATATTATTTTGTAAGTCATATGGATAAGAAACAAAATAAAGGTACAAGACATTTTATTTTTGGATAAACTATTTTATTCACAACGTAATCTCTCTTAAAATACCTTATAGGGTTATGATAATCAAAACAGTCCTGAGCTAGATCAAGCTTTGGTCTCAGCAAACCAATCACTTTAATGAAATAATAATAATAATATAGTAATAATAAAAAGATTTTATCATTAGCTAGCTCCACACTAGAGAGCAGCTTTATAACAGAAAATCAAGTTGTAATTCTAAATAAAAGTGACAACGTCTCTGGTTTTTCATGTTTTAATATGAAAAGCTTCTTGATTTAAGGCTATCTTGCATAAAGTGCTAAATAAACGTGATGTGACTGGACTTTACTAGAGTACCGAACTGCAGCGCTTGAGCAAACATCCACATCACTGTAATCAGATGCGTTCTTAACTGCTGCTTTCTCACCGCTGTCAGTTTTTGTTCTGTTCATTTTGTTATTGAGAGGAAAGCGCGCAGCATATATTTACATACTATATTCATCCAAACGTGCTCAGCAGCTTTAGATTTGGCTGTGTTCGCTCTGAAGCACTGTGTCATTTCACTGTGTGAATTGCATTCAGGAGGGCTGAATTACAATCTTGCACTACAGCGCCACACTGGTCAAATTGTTGCATTGTTGCAGGTTCTTACATTAGGTCATATGAGATCAAACGAATACTCGACAACAAAAATATTTGTCGACAATTTTTTTTATTGTCAACACTATCGATAATGGCAACTAATCATTTCATCCCTATATTGCAGTGCCATGTTTGGTCTTCAACGAGCCCAAAAGGGCCCATGTCACACCTCTCTTTATCTCCCAGCACTTGCTACCGGTTGCAGCTCGCATCAAGTTTAAGACATTAATGCTTGCGTATAACAGCCACAGGCTCAGCACCCTCCTAATTCCTCTCACTTTTGAGAATCTACATCCCCTCCAGAAGTCTGAGATTTACAAGTAAGCGATGCCTCGTGTTACCATCACAGAGAGGTGCAAAATCACTTTCCAGAACATTTTCGTTCACCGTTCCTGGCTGGTGGAATGATCTTCCCACCCCCATCAGGAATGCTGAATCCCTGACAATTTTCAAGCAACATCTGAAAACTCGTCTCTTTCGTCACCATTTGACTTCATTCTATATCAGGGGTGTCAAACTCAGTTCCTGGAGGGCCACAGCCCTGCAGAGTTTAGTTCCAACCCTGCTCCAACACACATACCATGTAGTTTTAAAATAAGTCTAAAGGACCTGATTAGCTGGATCAGGTGTGTTTAATTAGGGTTGGAGCTAAACCCTGCAGGGCCCTCTATGAATTGAGTTTGACAACTCTGTTCTAAATAAATGAAAAACAAAAAACCTTTGCATTCTCTTTCCTTAATCTCTCCCCATCTAGCTTGTACTAATCTGAACAATGCCTGAAACTTTATATTACGAGCACTTCCTGTGTTTATTTGCCCCTTTATGATGAATCGTTTATTGTATTTCTCAATTGTAAGTCGCTTTGGATAAAAACGTCTGCTTGATGAATAAATTCATGGATAAAAACAAGATTTAGAAATATGACAAATATATGTTTGTTTGATATTTGTGAAATCTGTCAGTGCAGATGAGGTCATGGTCAACCTTCCTGATATGCATTAAAACAAAATGTAAGTTAAAAAGAAATTGCACTTACTCTCTTGGAATGACTCATTACTCTTTCTTTTCCTTAGTCCTGATTCCTGACAATGTGCAGAAGTTTTTGTATTGTCTTTATTATCAGCCTTTGAGAAGAGAGAACCTGTTACATGAAAATATAATACTTTAGCTTGCATGTGCAAAGACAATGTGTTCAGTAAATTGGTCATTAAGATGATGATTATGGATTTGTTTGCTTACCCATGATACCTATGTCCTACAGTAGATCAGACCGATCCCTTTTAGCTTAACGGATAACTGCATCAGAGAGAGTTTGTGATTATGCTCTATTCATAAACCAATCCACATGACTTAATAGATGACATACAAGTGAGTCTGATACAAGTAAACAAAATCAAAAGCTGATTTACTAAAAGATGATTCATACTCTATAAATCGATAAGCACATCAAATACAAACACAATAGGGTGTGCAGTTGCATGCATTACTATGTCACATGATATGAATGCTTGCAAATCCAGATCAACTTTCTCTTACAATCAACGCTCGTAATCATATTTCGAGGAAGAGTCTCTAACTCTTAAGAAAATGCCACTGACATCATTTAATGTATAACACCTCAATTGTAATTGTAACATTTTAAAAATGTTTACTTAAATTTCACCAAAGCTATTTTTATGGAACCTTAACTTCCATTTTCTAAAAACGGGCTATTTACATAAAGCTCTTAATCACCATTGCCAATATTACAACAGAATAAAAGTATGTGTACAGTCAGTGACCATCATTGTTAATAGCATAATATTCTGAAATACAACACACCTGCCACCTTCCCTTTGCCACACAGCCAAATTAAATATTCTGACATCTTCCTGGTTCAGTCTACTATATCGCACCACTCTATTAACCACACCCACATAGGCAAATAAAAGAAGGGCAACCAGAGCTTCCCTCATTTTCATTGGTAATGTTTGAGGGTAATTCATCCTTTACTGTGAGTTGTTTACTATTTGCTGTGAGATGGAAAGCAGATTGTTGGACCTGCTATAGCCTACTGGTTCAAGGGTGTAACTTTGGTTTGAGAAGTGGGGGGGGGGACACAAAATGGGGGAAAATGTTTTTGATTTGAATCTCATTTCCTGCATGTACATACATTTATGGATTATGGTGATACAAAATCCAGGAAATAATTAAGTTGATTAATGATCAATTCTGCCAAAAAGAATAGTAGGCTACCAAACTATGTATAAGAAAAAAATGTCTTACTATCTTTATTGTTTAATAGGGGCCGATCGCCAAGACTTGAGAGAATCATTTTATAAAGTCGAAAATGTTCACCATTAATGTTTTAATGCCTCTCTTCCACTTAGACTGCACCTTTTCCATTAAATGACAATATTTGCTACCCCTAAATTGACTTTCCAATGCATTTTTTATCTTTATAAATAGAACATTAATGTTAAAAAAAAAATGTTCAATAGATAAATATGCAATGATGATAAAAAAGTGAAAAGTGATTATTTTAAATACTAAAAGCGCCAGTAGGTGGCGGTAAGTCACTGTCTTAATGCGTGAGTCATCGAGCCATTTGTTCATTCAAGAACTAAGCAAGTGGCTGTATTTATAAATGAATCATTGAATCAATGACTTTCGCGAACGATTCGGTCACGAAACACCGCAGAACTCAGCATTTTGTTCGCGTACCCCCTCTGTCGCCTCACCTACCCCAGTTTGGGAACCACTGTTCTACATTCAATATTTAGTTAACTAGCAACAGTGTATGTTAGCGTTAGCTCAGTCAACGAAGGCTAACATTAACAGGTGTAGACAGAAAATATGATTATCCTGACCTGAGCTAATTTACTGAATCAACCGACTCACATCTCCTTTCTTTCTTTCTTTTCATTCATGATGACATTAAAGTAATCTCTGCTGCTTCTGGTGTTTCATCGCTGACTGCAAAATATGATTATCCTGACCTGAGCTAATTTACTGAATCAACCGACTCACATCTCCTTTCTTTCTTTCTTTCTTTTCATTCATGATGACATTAAAGTAATCTCTGCTGCTTCTGGTGTTTCATCGCTGACTGTCGCAACGATACCCGCTCAGTAGAACCTTCAGTGAGATATTTTTAGAGTGCGCACGCGACGTTCCTGGACATGCGAATTGAATTTGAATTTGATTTGGGTTTCAGATATCAAACGTAAACATAATAAATTATTAACAAACATTTTAACGAATGCCTGGCAATAGGAAAATTTAACTTCTATCCATCTTAGAAACTTCTGCTGGTGGCTTTGGAATTGTCTTAACTTATTGCACGCTGTTTCAACACTCCTAGATTGCAATTGTTTACTTGAGTATTTTTTTGTTGTTGTTGTGTTTTTATTTATTTATTTTGCATTTGGTATTTAAAATACATTGGCTGTGAGGCTACCGATAAAAAGCGTGTGAGCAACGGACTGATGCGGTAACTTTAAAAACTTTGTATCATTTCTAAAATGTTTAAAAAATACCCTTAGTACAAAACACAATGTACCAAATCGCACAAAAAAAAAAAAAAACCCTGATACATATAAATTGCGGACTCCGGGGTATAAAATATCGGTAATTATAAATTAAAGTCAAATTAGTATAACAAACGTACCGTCTGATGATTCCAGAGTCCGGAGGATAAACTCATTCGCCTCACATAGCACACTGAGGCAGAAATGAAACTTACAGTAACGAAACGAAACGAAACGAAGACTTAATGATTACCATTTTTTCCCAGCTCTTGTCAGAACCGTCAGGGCTGTGCGAAGTGGGCCTTCATGACCTTTTTCTTTTGTGTTTACTACTTTGGTGCAGGCAAACTTACCTTAAAATGTTTCAAGGTGTGTATTCGAGTGGGGGAAAACGCCTCCATACTGTTTTTCCCAAAATAACCACTAGATAAAGTCAAGATACAGTTTTGTTGTTGCTATAGACTGCGTTGACAAGAGTGATGCAGAAGTATTCACTACGACGTTTACACTGGTGATGATAGAGAGAGAGAGAGAAAGCTGATTTCACGGTAATTGATCTCATTTTCAGCAGTAAGAAAAAAAAGTTTTTTTGTTTTTGTAGGATATCAGTTAGACCTATATATGATATGAGAATAAGGGCTGTAGATAGGGAGTAGCCTACATGTTAAGAAAAATATCATTAGCCTGTATTTTCAGATTGACAGAATTTTATTTTCAAACCTAGTCTGTGGGGTAAAACGCGAAAGCTGATTTCACGGTAATTGATCTCATTTTCAGCAGTAAGAAAAAAAAGTTTTTTTGTTTTGTTTTTGTAGGATATCAGTTAGACCTATATATGATATGAGAATAAGGGCTGTAGATAGGGAGTAGCCTACATGTTATTTAAGAAAAATATCATTAGCCTGTATTTTCAGATGGACAGAATTTAATTTTCAAACCTAGTCTGTGGGGTAAAACGCCCCCCCAGTGGGCATGGCTTAATTACTGTCGTTATTCTGAACATCACGTTCTTTGTTAGGATAAACTCATTCGCCTCACATAGCACACTGAGGCAGAAATGAAACTTACAGTAACGAAACGAAACGAAACGAAGACTTAATGATTACCATTTTTTCCCAGCTCTTGTCAGAACCGTCAGGGCTGTGCGAAGTGGGCCTTCATGACCTTTTTCTTTTGTGTTTACTACTTTGGTGCAGGCAAACTTACCTTAAAATGTTTCAAGGTGTGTATTCGAGTGGGGGAAAACGCCTCCATACTGTTTTTCCCAAAATAACCACTAGATAAAGTCAAGATACAGTTTTGTTGTTGCTATAGACTGCGTTGACAAGAGTGATGCAGAAGTATTCACTACGACGTTTACACTGGTGATGATAGAGAGAGAGAGAGAAAGCTGATTTCACGGTAATTGATCTCATTTTCAGCAGTAAGAAAAAAAAGTTTTTTTGTTTTTGTAGGATATCAGTTAGACCTATATATGATATGAGAATAAGGGCTGTAGATAGGGAGTAGCCTACATGTTAAGAAAAATATCATTAGCCTGTATTTTCAGATTGACAGAATTTTATTTTCAAACCTAGTCTGTGGGGTAAAACGCCATGGCTTAATTACTGTCGTTATTCTGAACATCACGTTCTTTGTTTTTCCATTAAATGCATTCTAACTAGGTGGTTGCATAAAAAATATTTGGACTTTATATTTAAAATTACCTTAAGTTAGCATCAGCTAACAATATCTTTAAAATAGGCCATTATAATTAGGGAATTCATAAATACGGATTATAATCTTTCTAATTTTAAGATAAAACTGTATAGGGAGTACATGTTGGTACGTCTATGGTAGAAAAATATAATTATATTTTCAGAACGACATTTTTTTTCAAAGCCGTCTGTGGGGAGGCATGGCTTAATTTCCCTGTCCCGAACATCCTTTGTTTTTTTTATCAAATGTATTCTAACTAGTTGGATGAATATTTGAATATGAATATCAAATATTTGGACTTTATATTTATAAATTACCTGAATTTAGCATCAGATAGCTAGTTAGCTTGCCAGATAGCATCAGATAACAATATTTTTCAAATAGGCTATTATAATTTTGTAATTCATAATTATTGATTATATTCTTTTTAATTTTAAGATAAAACTGCCTGTACTCTGATTTTGCTGTAAATGTATAAAGCAAATTGCTGTCAGACTGGGGGAAGCATCTTACCCCACCTGTGGGGCAAAACGCCCCTACAGAGAGCATTCAATTCATGCATAGTATGAAAAAGAAAATATGGAAGTCAATGGCTACCATTGACTGTTTGGTTACCGACATTCAACAGAAGAAATTTTTTTTATTTAGGTTTGGTACAACTTGAGGGTGAGTAAATGACGACAGGATTTTAATTTTTGAGTGAGCTGTCCCTTTAAAGTATATAAACACTTACAGTACAAACCCCATCAAAATAACACTGATTGTAGCCATATAAATACAGTGCAAACATCAGCATAGTATGAAAAAGAAAATATGGAAGTCAATGGCTACCATTGACTGTTTGGTTACCGACATTCAACAGAAGAAATTTTTTTTATTTAGGTTTGGTACAACTTGAGGGTGAGTAAATGACGACAGGATTTTCATTTTTGAGTGAGCTGTCCCTTTAAAGTATATAAACACTTACAGTACAAACCCCATCAAAATAACACTGATTGTAGCCATATAAATACAGTGCAAACATCAGGTGTAATCATGTACAAATTCAATTTTTGTTAAAAATCTAATAACATGAAAACTCTGGACATTTTTCAATAACATATATATTTTTTTTTTTTACAAATTTTAAACATATACTAGGTTTATAATTTAGGCCCATGTCATTGCCTCTAAAACTATGATAACTATTCTGGACATACTTATCTTTTTTCATTAATTAAGGCATGCATTTCCTCCAACTCTATGTACTGGCACACAAAGGCAAACAAACATTAGAAATCATTTGCAAGACACAGTAATTTTATAAAAGAAATATCCACATTATTTGAATAGCATGAAATGGAGGGACTCCTTCACCTTGAGCTGTCTGGTTGGTATCTCCCCTCCTACGCACTCTTGACACAGAAAAACTTAGCCAGGGTAGTACCATATTTATTTTTTGACAGTATCAAATGTGAGACTAGGGATAAAGTGTGGATCTGATTAAAAATCAAACTATAAAAACAACAGATGAAACATTCACAAAAAGAATATACAGTAATACTTTTGCTGATGGTAATGGGCTGTGCTGCAAATTGGTCTAGGTAAAGGAGGGCCATCAATTTCTTTGGATGATTATTTTGTACTGTCAGTTCAGCCTATTTACTGAAACTCTATTGTATTTATACCTTAATAAGAAGAATACTGATAAATATTCCCCACCTCACCACGTTCAATGCAAAAAACAAACAAAAATAGGAACAACAACAAAAACTCATTGGTTTTGGACCAATCATGTACATTGCATACTTGGAATTAAACCCCTTTTTTCAAAAGGTGGCGAGTTGAATACACTGTAAGTAATTGTTTATAACTGAACGCCTTCGTAATGTTGTCTAAATATTTTTTTCTTTATTTATAATTTCTGTACAATACACACAAATGTTACCATAAATTCTAACAAAGGACTTCTTTTTAAGGCGTGATGTTACAGGGGCTTAAAGACCGTTTCAAACAGTTCCTTGAGCCTAAAGGTCATTCTAGTGAAGTCATTATCCTACAGGAAAAGAAATTGAAAAAAGACTGAATTTAGTCTATGGAAAAAACAAGACTAAATAATATTCATTATTTAGAATCAATTGATTAGCTACATTTCCAGACTCACCCTGTTGGCGGTGCAGTGGTGGAAAACATATTCAATAGCTGTGATAAACTCTCGCACTGTTTGATAGTCATTATTCTCCAAGTTCATTTTCACTCTGCCCAGCATCATGGGACCACAGATGTTCTCACTGTATCCTGGAACCTGGACGCCAGCAGTGCAGACTTCACATGCATGTACACCATGTATAAGAGCTTTAAATATTTAAATGATTCAGAACAGGACAGACACACAGGCAGATGATATTTACATTGACACACAGGTCAGTCATGCTCTCGCGTAGCAGGTGTAACAGCAGGTACTGACAGTGCTAGAACAAACAACAAACAGCATTCATTTTCTTTTATCTGTACAATGAAAGAAATGTTGTTTTGGACCCCACTGACTTCCACTTTATGGGCTAAAAAAAATTGCATAAACTTTACCAGTGTGTATTGAGAGACTGGACTGCTCAAAACATCCTGTTGGATCCTTTGACTAGAACTTTCCACATTCTTCATCACACAAAAAGTGCAGCTCCACTGGCTTCTGTACACACAAAACACACAGTGTTACACAAAGTCACATGTTTAGTCTGTCTAATCCAGTATGATTTCTCGCTCTCTCACCCAGGTGAGTCTGCGCCTGGAGCTGGTAGGTGACAGCGTGAATGAAAAGCTCGTGGACAATCGTCACAACACACGAGCTCTCCGTCAGAGTTACACACGAAACACATGTCATCATTCAGCTGGGACAAGAGTTCATACAGAAATAAACTATACTGTTATGGAGCACACTGTAGAAATAATTTCAAAGGTCAGCAGTTCTGATGAGTTTTGGTGGTCTTGTTGATGCTTTGACGAGACTGTAATTGTGAGTGATGTTGTCTTACTAGGTTCTGATCCGGTTCTTGGCAGATATCACAATCACAGTTGACTGCATGTGGTTCCAAAGCTCTTTTCTGAAAGTATGTGAAAGCACATCAGTATTGTGTATACTGCAAAATCTTTTGATCAGACCCTGCCATACCAACAGAGAGCATTCAATTCATGCATAGTATGAAAAAGAAAATATGGAAGTCAATGGCTACCATTGACTGTTTGGTTACCGACATTCAACAGAAGAAATTTTTTTTATTTAGGTTTGGTACAACTTGAGGGTGAGTAAATGACGACAGGATTTTCATTTTTGAGTGAGCTGTCCCTTTAAAGTATATAAACACTTACAGTACAAACCCCATCAAAATAACACTGATTGTAGCCATATAAATACAGTGCAAACATCAGGTGTAATCATGTGTAATCTCTAAACGTCTCCCAGATTTCCATCGGATTTAATATGAATATAAAACAATGTTAAAGGACCCTCATGGGGTCATCATGGCAAAATGTGATCGCCTTGTTTGTTGATAGCCACTGTTTGTTTCTCTGAATTGAATCAATTTAAATGTTTATTATTTAGTATTTTCCTTTACCGTTATAAGCTTCCCAAGAGGCATTCCATGGGACACAATGTCTTTCTTCCATGTTCCATCTGGTTTGCTCAATCTGATGAAATCCTCAGGTGTAAGCCAGAAGTTCTCTGTTCTTATGCATCTCCCACAACGCCCTGAGATAAAGACAATACTGAGTGCAAAAGTCTTGTACCACTGCAGTCAAGCAGTGAATTTACATTCACTGTTAATATGTAAGAGAAAAAGCAATATGGGACTCTGCCTACAAATACCCTGATAGTGCCTGTTGTGGAGGTGTCAGATAAAAAGTGCAGCGATATATACCTTCAGCAAGGTATTTCAGGTTTTGCAGAAATGTAGGCAGAGTCACATATTTCCAATGAGCCTGGCTTGCGAGAAACAGATAACCTGTCTTGAAAATGTTTATAGTTGTGCACGTAAAACACTGACAACATATTCATTTTCATAACAACTGTTATAAAAGCATTCCCACTCACACACCTGTGGAAAATCGATATTTGTGTAGAATGCCAGAATCAGAACCACAAGTAACAGGTAGGACTGGACCTTCAAACACGCTCATGTCAATATCATCATCGTCTTGATTGTCTTCGATCTTTTCATGTGATTCTACAACAAATACACAAATATTCACTAAACAGAATATAAAGTTTTTCTTATTCTGAATACCTGTTGTAATGATCTTATTTAAAGGAATGTACCTCCAAAAAAGAAAGAAAATGAGTCCCCATTTACTCACCCTCTTTTTTCAAATCCACATGGCTTTTTTTCTTCTGCAGAACACAAAAGGAGAAATTTTGGTAGCACTGTATTTTACAGTCCTGTTACTCGTGTACAGTACATACACTCTAAAGAAATGCTGGGTGAAATACAACCCAGTGCTGGGTAAAATATTGACAAACCTAGCGATTGGGTAAAACATTTAACCCAACTGTTGGTTGAAAACAACCCAATGTAAAGAGTCAATCCACTGAAGGCGAGCGTAGTGAGCACCCAAGTGCAGTTTATTTACAGAGTGATCCAAACAATAATCCGAGACACAGACTTGACATGAACAGACTTGACTTGAACAGACATAGCATGAGCAGACTTGACATAAACAGACTAATTACCTTGACGGAGGCGAACAAGATGATCTGCTGGGTTCATTTTGCTGGTCGTGTATTCTGTAAAGAGTCAATCCACTGAAGGCGAGCGTAGTGAGCACCCAAGTGCAGTTTATTTACAGAGTGATCCAAACAATAATCCGAGACACAGACTTGACATGAACAGACTTGACTTGAACAGACATAGCATGAGCAGACTTGACATAAACAGACTAGACTCACCAACAGCGGGTTAAATACATTCAATACACGACCAAGGCACAATGGGAACATGAAGGCTACTTATAGCAGACAAGGAGGGTCACATGACATGAACAAACCAATGAGGAACAAGACACATGACTAAGACTACCAATCAGAACATGACACATACACAAGGCAGAGAGACATGAGGCAAGGGAAGCATGACACTAACATGGACCATGAAACAATTACAAAATAAAAGACATGGACAACATGAACATGAAACAAAACACCACATTACACCCAATCGCTGGGTTTGTCCATATTTAGCCCAGCATTTTTTAGAGTGTACTATGTACTTATCATAGTAATTACAATAACGAGGTAAAAATTACAGTAGGTACTAACCCTGACCCTACCCCTAAACCTGACCCTACCCCATGTAGTTACCTTATAATACAGTACTTTCTTAGGTAGGTACATTGTAAGTACACTGTATGTACATGTAAGTGCACATACTGTAAAATAAAGTGCAACCGAAATTTTGATGAACATTTTGGTCACTGTTAAGTCACATTTGAAAGCTTTGGTCTAGAAAGGTTAAGTCCTCCATGAAATACGATCTACAATGATCGAAAAGCAGCCAAACCTTTGCATCCTGAACCCTGCTTTTTTTAAAGGTTGCAGCTGGAAGAAATCCATCCTATGAACAGAAAAAGAACAAAGTTAGAATTTGTCGCAAACATATTTATACTGTATATGACAGTAGTTATTTATATTATCTGCATTATGTCCATTTTTGTTTCAGACAACTGTTATTTATTTAATTTGTGCTTCTTAGATGATTTACTAACAGATCAGACTCACCAATCACCAAGTCCATATTAACCAAAAAAAAAAAAGTTTAGTGCATTAGTTAAAACTGTTATTGAAACCGGTCTTATGCACCTCTATGAGTTTCTGGAGTGGAATCCCACTGCAAAGGATGCTGGTCCTCCACTTTTTGTTCTTCTCCTTCATACCAAACCTCTCAAACTCAGTGGGCTTGAACCATTGTTCCTCACTGAAGATGCACTTCTGCTCTGAAGACAGAAAAATGATCTATGATCAACCACTACTGGAATGACTTTGTTTCATCTGGATGTTCTAAATGTTCCAGAATAACAATCTTGAGACATTCAAAAAACGTGTAGCTCTTCATAAACATTACTAAATTCTTTAACATGTAGTAACATGTTTTGCACCTACTATCATAATATTTCTTCAAATACAGGACACCCTCTTTATAGCCACATGTAACAGGAAGCTGAGATTTGTCTTGAGTGTTTTTTTGTCCTGAAGATGTTTCTGAAACAAGTAAAATCTAAATCAGTTAGCAAAAAGAAGAAAAAAACCTTCTCAATAACATATTTGGCAGTGTAAAATGTGCCTCTTGTTATTTCGAAGAACTTGATTCATCACTGTTTTGTCATTATATTAGTAAAGAAAATAGTTTCTGGACTTACTGGGGCAGTTTTGTTTCTTGACTTGTTTCTTCTTAGGTGTAGAATGGGAGGACGACCCCGTCTGCGGTCTCTTCTTACAGCTTTGTTTCTTCATCCTCCTCTATTTTATCGCTTGATCAATCGGTCAGTCGGATTCTAGAATGATCTGAGAGAGTCATTTCATGAAGGAGACTGTCACATCTTCAGCATTATTTGAACAGCAGGAAGCGGACGGGTGTCTCCATGTTGAGTTGTCTTTGGTGTAATATCTCCCCTCCCACACTCACAGAATCGAAACTGAAAGCTGCTTGCTCCTGCGCCTTTGCATCTGAGGGAAAATAAAACTATAATATCAGAAAACATTCACAGAAGGATATAATTCTTTGACTCATCCGGATAATGTAAATATTTTTAATAACATTTTAATTAAAATTAGGGCTGTCGGTTTAACGGGTTAACTTATTTAATTAGTTATGAAAAATAACGCGATTAAAATATTTTACCGCAGTTAAAGCACTGACCCCGCCCCCAGACCTGTACATCATCTTACATTTCATACAGTTAACTGTTGACAAATGTGATGCAGAGCAACAACTCCATAAAAGCAGTTATGCCCTAAAATTCAAGATATTGGGGCAAAAAAGGCTCCTGTATGAGTATTGGTCTCATATTTAGCCTATGTCATATGATAAGCGATATCACACAAGCAGCGAGAGCAATATCAGTTTGTCCCGAATATAACGAGTGCCAATGTGATTTTATACAACAGTTCAATAAATAAGAAGTTAATATTGTGTTATATTTTAAACACAATATTGTCTGTTTTTGCTCAGTTTTGCCAACAGAAATATTATCTATGAAGCCACAGCAGAATTGTTGTGCGTCTGTGTTTAGTTTCTGAATGAATTCGCGTTTTGAGCAAATCGTGTGAATCAAAGATTGGCCCATTCATAAAGAGAGCCTGAATTCATGAATGAATCACCCGTTTGAACGAATTGAATGAATGACCCATAAAGACATTTACCAACACCTGCTTGCAGCTTATTAAGAGTATTATTTAAAAAAAACATCTTGAAAGGGATAGTTGTTTCGTTCTGCACCCCAACAAGCTTCAGTGTTTTGAACAAGTCAGATGAGGAAGTGGGTGTTACAGCACTGCAGCGGGTCACTGAATCCTTTGTTGAGTGGGTGCAAACTGGCAAAAGCCAGGGGAGGACTACTTCTGGTAGTCGCATTGGTGGTCTCAGACTCAGGGTGATGGTGAGGACTTCCCTTCTGAGGAATCAACCTCCCAGGGACCCTCATCCCACGGGCACTCTGCAGCCTGTGGAAATGCCCAAGGAATGTGCTGGACCACTGCATGTTGATCGCAGCAGGTGGGCGAGCCAGAGCTCTCTGGGGAGGATGATCCTGCTGCGCTGCCACCTTCTGGGATGATAACGATGCCGGAGGTGGACCCTGAGATGATGGCTATGCTTGCCCAGGCCACTGAAACCTCCACGGTGTCCTAAACCTTTGAGGCTGGGTGATTGGATTCTTGGTGCCTTTCTTCCCGGAAGTGCATGAAGAGCTTGCTGGTTCATGGACGGCACCTTTTTCTTCCTGAAACTGTTCTGGTAGTTTTTCCCCCTCACCACTCTCAATGGCGGGGCAGCCAATGTGTATACTGAGATCCCGCCGGTGGAGCGGTCGGTTGCAATGCAGCTGTGTCCAAACTCCACTTCCACCTGGCATGGCAAACCATGTCTCCCTTCCCGGGCCTGTAAGCATTCGTCTAGTCTGACTGGCAGTGATTATGTGGCCTTTGGAGAGGCAGCCTCGGCCTTACACGCTATGGCGTTGTTGCAGGTTCATCAGGCCAAGGCAAACAGAAGAGATGGAGGAAGTAACTCTTCGGGAGATGGTGATCGCACCACTCCCTCCCCCAGAGGAGGGCCGGGTAGATAATCTTTTGTTGCGTTTTCGTCCCTACAGCCAGCGGTACATAAAAACCTCAACAAAAGAGCAGTTTCCTCTGTCTTTGGGTCCCAAGAGGGCATAGAGAGCAGTGGACGGAGCAGAACCGTACAACTGTCATCCTCCTCTATCGCCAGCAGGCAGCAGTGGGCGGTTGGAGGGCACTTCAAGCCTTCTCATGTACCCTTTGCGCAACCGTGGAACCAGGTATGTGTTGCACCTCACACCCAGAACCTGCTTCGGGCCATCATCGAAACCCCTTGACCCGGGTCCCTGTGTTCCACCTCGCTGCTCCACTGTAGGTGTGTCTGTGGTTCTGCTGGTCCTGCTTACATGGTCTTTGAGAGCCTGGCTAGCGCTCCCCAGCCCGTCTCGCTGGCTCCTTCGGACCATCAGACTCGGCTATGTGATTCAGTTTACCCTGGCGTCCCCTCAAGTTCAGGGGCATCCAGTTCACCTCAGGCGGAGGCAGAGGGTGCTCATGTCTTGTGAGTGGAAATAGCAGTCCTACTGGTGAAGAACGCGATAGAGCCGGTCCCTCCAGTCGATATGAAGGTGGGGTTTTACAGCCCCTACTTCATTGCACCAAGAAAGGCAATGGGTTACAGTCAATCTTGGTTCTGTGAGTTTTGAACCGAACCATTCACTAGCTACCGTTCAAAATGTTGACGCAGAAATGCATTTGAAAAACTAATACACAATTTAACATGGCAAAATTTTAGTTTAAATACATTTTTGTTTGAACATTTGTATTTTTTTTATAGCCTAGGGTATTACACATGCCCCGATTCATTGATTCAGAGATCTTTTGAGGCTTTTCAAGCTTAAGTGCAGCCTTTTAGGCCTACAGCATTACCAAAAGTGATTGCGGAAACATCTAATGCCCACTTTCTGACTGTTTTAATTATTTTTATGTTTAACAGCCAGAAACAATTGCCCAGATTCTGTATGGGCACCTAATGTAAAGAGCATTTGTATTTAGGTAATATTTATTATCTAAACATATTTGCAGAGCTGTGTAGTCACTGATGTAATGATGCAATCTGGATTACGTAATCAGATTCCAAAAATCAAGTACTTGTAATTAGATTAAATTACATTTTAAAATACTTGTAATCAGACTACAGTTACTTTTTTATTGATTGCATGATTACATATTATTCACACAATAGCAATAAATTATTCATAATTTATTGATTCTCCCTAATTCCTATTTTTCATCTTACAAATGTTCCTTCCTAAAATAGCTTACCGCTTATATACATTCAGAAAGTCTTTCAGTTTTGTGGACAATCACACAAAGACCAGTCATTAGTCAGGTGGATGTAATTGCACAGAAAATTGAGAGGCCACACAGCTTTTGACCACTGGATTTACAAGAATCCTTTCAGGTTTAAGAAGTGCTTCAACATTACAACAACTAGTGATAAATACATTTTTATTTATTTGCTTATTAATTATTTAGTTATTTAAGTCTTTGGAAGTTCTTACTACACATTAAAATTCACAAATTTTTAAAATAAATATTTTAATAATTAAGTGTCACATTTTCATGTTCACAGTTTTCTGATGTTGGTTTATGGTCACATGACATGCAGGTAAACAAATAATAATAATAAAAAAAAATAATAAAATAATAATAATAATA
>NW_015505231.1:1025363-1064531 GCF_001515645.1 Sinocyclocheilus grahami
AAACCGGTCTTATGCACCTCTATGAGTTTCTGGAGTGGAATCCCACTGCAAAGGATGCTGGTCCTCCACTTTTTGTTCTTCTCCTTCATACCAAACCTCTCAAACTCAGTGGGCTTGAACCATTGTTCCTCACTGAAGATGCACTTCTGCTCTGAAGACAGAAAAATGATCTATGATCAACCACTACTGGAATGACTTTGTTTCATCTGGATGTTCTAAATGTTCCAGAATAACAATCTTGAGACATTCAAAAAACGTGTAGCTCTTCATAAACATTACTAAATTCTTTAACATGTAGTAACATGTTTTGCACCTACTATCATAATATTTCTTCAAATACAGGACACCCTCTTTATAGCCACATGTAACAGGAAGCTGAGATTTGTCTTGAGTGTTTTTTTGTCCTGAAGATGTTTCTGAAACAAGTAAAATCTAAATCAGTTAGCAAAAAGAAGAAAAAAACCTTCTCAATAACATATTTGGCAGTGTAAAATGTGCCTCTTGTTATTTCGAAGAACTTGATTCATCACTGTTTTGTCATTATATTAGTAAAGAAAATAGTTTCTGGACTTACTGGGGCAGTTTTGTTTCTTGACTTGTTTCTTCTTAGGTGTAGAATGGGAGGACGACCCCGTCTGCGGTCTCTTCTTACAGCTTTGTTTCTTCATCCTCCTCTATTTTATCGCTTGATCAATCGGTCAGTCGGATTCTAGAATGATCTGAGAGAGTCATTTCATGAAGGAGACTGTCACATCTTCAGCATTATTTGAACAGCAGGAAGCGGACGGGTGTCTCCATGTTGAGTTGTCTTTGGTGTAATATCTCCCCTCCCACACTCACAGAATCGAAACTGAAAGCTGCTTGCTCCTGCGCCTTTGCATCTGAGGGAAAATAAAACTATAATATCAGAAAACATTCACAGAAGGATATAATTCTTTGACTCATCCGGATAATGTAAATATTTTTAATAACATTTTAATTAAAATTAGGGCTGTCGGTTTAACGGGTTAACTTATTTAATTAGTTATGAAAAATAACGCGATTAAAATATTTTACCGCAGTTAAAGCACTGACCCCGCCCCCAGACCTGTACATCATCTTACATTTCATACAGTTAACTGTTGACAAATGTGATGCAGAGCAACAACTCCATAAAAGCAGTTATGCCCTAAAATTCAAGATATTGGGGCAAAAAAGGCTCCTGTATGAGTATTGGTCTCATATTTAGCCTATGTCATATGATAAGCGATATCACACAAGCAGCGAGAGCAATATCAGTTTGTCCCGAATATAACGAGTGCCAATGTGATTTTATACAACAGTTCAATAAATAAGAAGTTAATATTGTGTTATATTTTAAACACAATATTGTCTGTTTTTGCTCAGTTTTGCCAACAGAAATATTATCTATGAAGCCACAGCAGAATTGTTGTGCGTCTGTGTTTAGTTTCTGAATGAATTCGCGTTTTGAGCAAATCGTGTGAATCAAAGATTGGCCCATTCATAAAGAGAGCCTGAATTCATGAATGAATCACCCGTTTGAACGAATTGAATGAATGACCCATAAAGACATTTACCAACACCTGCTTGCAGCTTATTAAGAGTATTATTTAAAAAAAACATCTTGAAAGGGATAGTTGTTTCGTTCTGCACCCCAACAAGCTTCAGTGTTTTGAACAAGTCAGATGAGGAAGTGGGTGTTACAGCACTGCAGCGGGTCACTGAATCCTTTGTTGAGTGGGTGCAAACTGGCAAAAGCCAGGGGAGGACTACTTCTGGTAGTCGCATTGGTGGTCTCAGACTCAGGGTGATGGTGAGGACTTCCCTTCTGAGGAATCAACCTCCCAGGGACCCTCATCCCACGGGCACTCTGCAGCCTGTGGAAATGCCCAAGGAATGTGCTGGACCACTGCATGTTGATCGCAGCAGGTGGGCGAGCCAGAGCTCTCTGGGGAGGATGATCCTGCTGCGCTGCCACCTTCTGGGATGATAACGATGCCGGAGGTGGACCCTGAGATGATGGCTATGCTTGCCCAGGCCACTGAAACCTCCACGGTGTCCTAAACCTTTGAGGCTGGGTGATTGGATTCTTGGTGCCTTTCTTCCCGGAAGTGCATGAAGAGCTTGCTGGTTCATGGACGGCACCTTTTTCTTCCTGAAACTGTTCTGGTAGTTTTTCCCCCTCACCACTCTCAATGGCGGGGCAGCCAATGTGTATACTGAGATCCCGCCGGTGGAGCGGTCGGTTGCAATGCAGCTGTGTCCAAACTCCACTTCCACCTGGCATGGCAAACCATGTCTCCCTTCCCGGGCCTGTAAGCATTCGTCTAGTCTGACTGGCAGTGATTATGTGGCCTTTGGAGAGGCAGCCTCGGCCTTACACGCTATGGCGTTGTTGCAGGTTCATCAGGCCAAGGCAAACAGAAGAGATGGAGGAAGTAACTCTTCGGGAGATGGTGATCGCACCACTCCCTCCCCCAGAGGAGGGCCGGGTAGATAATCTTTTGTTGCGTTTTCGTCCCTACAGCCAGCGGTACATAAAAACCTCAACAAAAGAGCAGTTTCCTCTGTCTTTGGGTCCCAAGAGGGCATAGAGAGCAGTGGACGGAGCAGAACCGTACAACTGTCATCCTCCTCTATCGCCAGCAGGCAGCAGTGGGCGGTTGGAGGGCACTTCAAGCCTTCTCATGTACCCTTTGCGCAACCGTGGAACCAGGTATGTGTTGCACCTCACACCCAGAACCTGCTTCGGGCCATCATCGAAACCCCTTGACCCGGGTCCCTGTGTTCCACCTCGCTGCTCCACTGTAGGTGTGTCTGTGGTTCTGCTGGTCCTGCTTACATGGTCTTTGAGAGCCTGGCTAGCGCTCCCCAGCCCGTCTCGCTGGCTCCTTCGGACCATCAGACTCGGCTATGTGATTCAGTTTACCCTGGCGTCCCCTCAAGTTCAGGGGCATCCAGTTCACCTCAGGCGGAGGCAGAGGGTGCTCATGTCTTGTGAGTGGAAATAGCAGTCCTACTGGTGAAGAACGCGATAGAGCCGGTCCCTCCAGTCGATATGAAGGTGGGGTTTTACAGCCCCTACTTCATTGCACCAAGAAAGGCAATGGGTTACAGTCAATCTTGGTTCTGTGAGTTTTGAACCGAACCATTCACTAGCTACCGTTCAAAATGTTGACGCAGAAATGCATTTGAAAAACTAATACACAATTTAACATGGCAAAATTTTAGTTTAAATACATTTTTGTTTGAACATTTGTATTTTTTTTATAGCCTAGGGTATTACACATGCATTGATTCAGTGATTCAGAGATCTTTTGAGGCTTTTCAAGCTTAAGTGCAGCCTTTTAGGCCTACAGCATTACCAAAAGTAAACATCTAAACATCTAATGCCCACTTTCTGACTGTTTTAATTATTTTTATGTTTAACAGCCAGAAACAATTGCCCAGATTCTGTATGGGCACCTAATGTAAAGAGCATTTGTATTTAGGTAATATTTATTATCTAAACATATTTGCAGAGCTGTGTAGTCACTGATGTAATGATGCAATCTGGATTACGTAATCAGATTCCAAAAATCAAGTACTTGTAATTAGATTAAATTACATTTTAAAATACTTGTAATCAGACTACAGTTACTTTTTTATTGATTGCATGATTACATATTATTCACACAATAGCAATAAATTATTCATAATTTATTGATTCTCCCTAATTCCTATTTTTCATCTTACAAATGTTCCTTCCTAAAATAGCTTACCGCTTATATACATTCAGAAAGTCTTTCAGTTTTGTGGACAATCACACAAAGACCAGTCATTAGTCAGGTGGATGTAATTGCACAGAAAATTGAGAGGCCACACAGCTTTTGACCACTGGATTTACAAGAATCCTTTCAGGTTTAAGAAGTGCTTCAACATTACAACAACTAGTGATAAATACATTTTTATTTATTTGCTTATTAATTATTTAGTTATTTAAGTCTTTGGAAGTTCTTACTACACATTAAAATTCACAAATTTTTAAAATAAATATTTTAATAATTAAGTGTCACATTTTCATGTTCACAGTTTTCTGATGTTGGTTTATGGTCACATGACATGCAGGTAAACAAATAATAATAATAAAAAAAAATAATAAAATAATAATAATAATAATATATATATATATATATATATATATATAGTAAGTGTTTTATTTTGATTGATATTGTTTTTAAATGCTTTATTTTACTTTCACATTTTTATAATTTAATTAAGTGACTGAAAATGCAAAATAAATAATGCATGGGACATCATTTGCGAAGGGTAAACTTTCCATCAAGTTCAGGTATCTTCAAAATATTCATCTGAAAAGGAAAAGAACCCAGGTTAAAAGAGCACAATGGAAATAGCTTTTTGTTTTGTTTTAAAGACTACCATTAGGCCACAGAATTGAAAATATATTGTTTCATTTTGGACAAAATGCATTCAAGTACAAAGACACATGAGCATCAACTCTTCCTGTTCTCACCTCCATTAGACTCTTGAGGGTTGTGCCTTGGCATAATATACTTGTTTTCCAGGACTTGCATGATTCTTTTCCACCTATTTTCTCAAATATATAAGGGGAGATCATTGCTCTTCCACATTTTATGCAGTCCCTCTTTCCTGAAAATAAAGTTGAATTTTGATATGTTAATAAAATCTATGTGTAGTGTAAGTCAGATCATTTTAATCATTTAATTAGAAAAATGTATTTGAATATTAAAGTGCCCCAATTATGGATTTTTGAAAATGACCTTTCATGCAGTGTGTAACACAGCTCTAAGCGAATGAAAACATCCTGCAAAGTTTTAAATCTGAAAGTGCACCGTGTATAAAGTTATAGTCTCTCAAAAGAAAGAGTCGACTCTGAATCATTGAAACGAGTCATTTTTAAAACGAATCCCAAGCCGTTTCATGTTGACGTCAATATGAAACATTAGCATATTTCCCGCCCACTTATTGTGTACGATTTTCGCATTGGTCTGAATGAAAATGCAAATTAATTCTTTGCCACTAGGTGCAGCTTTTGGAGCAGAAAAAACATGTTTTCCACTTTCCCCGGTAACAGCTGTACACACTAAAGCTGCTTTATCAGGCATTACAGGTGTGATGAAATGGAAATGAAATCGACCAATCGGACCAATCACCGCAGATTAGCGTCATGCAAAGTAGGGGTTTGGAAAAATTAATCTTTGAGCGAATCGTTTCAGTAAACGATTGAGCAAATAAGGTAAAATAAATGCATATTATAAGACAATGAAAGTGCTTTTTTGACCTTGCATGCATGTCAACCTGTTGTTGGGGACTCCCAAAACCAAAATATGAACCTTTCATAACCCATAATAGGGGCACTTTAAATAAATGTAATGTTTAAGTCATGTTGGAAAAAATACACACACACACACACACACAACAAAAACAACAACAACAAAAAAAACACGAATGACAATAGATCACATTGTAAAAACTGTGGTTTTACGGCAATTGTAACATCTGAAAATACATTTTGTTAAAGGAATTGTTCACTCAAAGATATTTGTTGAAGATATACTCACCCTAAAGCCTTAAAAGACATAGACAAGTTTGTTTCTTCAACAGAACAGATTTGGAGAAATTTAGCATTACATCATTTGCTCACCAGTGGATTCTGTGCAGTAAATGGGTGCTGTCAGAATAAAAAAATCTTAAATGATGATTTTGTTTCTTTCAAAAACACAGCTTTTCACTTCACATAACGACTGATTGAGTCATGTGGATTACTTGTGTATTATTGTGATCAGCTGTTGGACTCTCATTCTGATGGCACCCATTCACTGCAGAGGATCCATTGGTGAATATAAGAGATGTAATGCTTAATTTCTACAAATCTGTTCCAATGAAGAACATTCATTAGGTCTGAGGGTACATTTTCAGCAGTTTTTTATTTTTGGGTGAACTATTCCTTTAACCCACTTTGTGTCAATTAAATGCACACCTAAAATAATCCTAATAGTAATATGCCTGTATATGGTACTAATTATTTTAGATGTCAGGAAAAAAGTGCACAAAGGAAATTAAAAAAATGCTGTTTTGAAACAACTATGAAGACTAAAACAATAAATGCAGGACTCTTTATTGTTATAATGTTATAATGCCTTGAGAAAGAAGGTTATGCTGCTTTGAGATATTTAAACATTGAGGATAACTTACTATTATTCAATGCTTCTCTGTCCAATAAGGCCTTTTCGTTCCCACATGTGACAGGAAGCCATCTCGCGTGTTTAGGCATGTTCCAGAGATCCTCTTTGGGAGAAGAGGGGGAAAAGCATTTAATTAAAATGAACAAATGATTGTACTGTATGTTTCATTTTTGTTATGAATAATTGTGGGTATGCACACAAAGTGTCCAGCAAATGTGTGTTCATGCCAAAAGTTGTTTAATCGTATAAAATTGAACAGCAACCTGCTTTTCTATGCAAGGATGGACAGAAAAACGACTCTTGTGTACTGGAGTCTGGAGGGCTCTGAAGTTCTGGAGAATTTTTTAAAATAAAAAACAGAATGGTTTCAACACTTAATGTAATTATTGAGACAGACAGATAAAAAGATAGAGTGGTAAATCAATTATCTGATTTAGAACTCACCTCTCTTCACGTGTTTATCTGTCGTCTTCTGGCTGTTAGGGCTTTGCGATGATGGTCCAGCTTGGTCACTCACAGAGTTGCTCTCTGTCCTTCTCTTTTTAATCTCTCTTTCTTTTCCTGTGCCTCGATCCTCAGCTCTTTCTCTAATTTTTCTGTTTGGCTGACTCTTAAGAGCTGAGAAATTAGAAACTAGAATTAGAAAATAGATCAGCAATGCTGAAGACCTCAGTGAAATATTACAATAAAACCACTCTCAGATGGAGACGAGCAAGATTTCTCACAGTTCTTCAGGGCTACAGTGACTTCAGAGAGTTGAGAGTAACGCTGTAAAATATGCTCCTGGTCCACACATTGCCAGAACTTTCTAACATTCTTCTTTCCATGCTTTTCAATATAATCCAAGGCACAATACACACCATTATCGTCACCAGTGTCCTCAAGCCTTTGCTTCAAAAAAGAGAAGCAAAAATGTAAAACTTTTCTGCATCTATAGTGATATATTATTGGACTGAAATTTTAAGCTCAAGCTTACATAGAGCTCATCTGTAATGAGTCTATTGTCCTTGAGATGTCGGAGAAACATCAGCGGCTCTTCTATTGTAGACATCTTTGTCTTATTTCGGCAGAAAAAATCAAACAACCTGTCATCTGTGAAAAATCCAAAGTCCATAGTGTTGTTGTTTTTAATGTTGTTTCTTCTGCTAAAAAGAACAGATTTAGAATGATTGAATTTGTGATGTGTACACCTATGAATTTAACAGTTCTGCTCAAATAATATTTTATTAATGGTATTTTATTAGACACAACAAGCATCCAGCCTTCAGTGACTCGTTGTAATGCAATTACAACCCTGTCGCATACAGCATACACTTTATAGAAAATATTAAAAATGATTGTTTTACAGACACTAGGTACGGGTGACTACCAGTCCTTAAAGTGCGTTGCAGCAAATAGGAATATTGTGCGGTTGGAGTAAGACAAATATCCTGACGTGTTTAAGCAAAAAGGATGCAATTGACGAAACTATTGCTATTATTGTTATTATTGTTTTTGTTGCAATGTTTAGTATTGTGTGTCTGAAAATGGCTTTGACCAAACATGCAATGCTTGTCTGCTCATGTCAGCTGTTGAATTCACCGGATAATTTGAGAGTCAAATGCCTTCTTTTACATATGATTTTTGAATTGCATTATTATATGAATTACAATTTCTTCCATTCGTGTGGTCAGTCTCTGTAATAAAATCATGCCTTACTAATTTTAACCATTACAAGATTTTTATATTTTGGTGACTGCATGTTGTACAGTTTATAATTATCTTTATATAATGTCATTTTACATAACATAATTCATTTTAAGAATATGATACAATTATATGCATTCTTTCATAATAAATTAATTTTTAAACAACGTTTGTTTTTGCTACCCAGTTTTTTTTATACAAAGGTAGCAGTTTATTTAAGTTTAAATAAAAGAAGGAAAAAAACAGTAGAACAATAAATGTGAAAAAAAAAAAAAAACTAAATAATGTTCAGTTAGTAATTTTTGATGTTGAAATTCCTTCTATCTCAGCTTAGAAGAGACATTTCTTGATAGTGTCCATAGCTGGCTCTGTTGTGCTTTTAAAACAGCATTGTGTTTCTTTGGCCATGTACACACTGCAGCTAAATGTGCTTGTCAATTCATCTTTTAGTGCTTGTCATTTACAGGAGTGACAACTGTGTTATACAACTGAATTAACTCCTGAAAATTCAGGTAGTGACAACTGCATTTACAAATTCCACAATTGTTCAATTCCGAATTGAACAATTAGTTGTTAATGATGTATTTAAACACACTCCAGAGTTGTACCTTTCTTCAGTATGCTTAATAGCCATCGCTTATAATATGTGGACATAGCAACACTTGTTGAAAGCAGGCCACTCACTCTGACGCAGAAACAAAACTGAAAGTTGCTTCCTGGATTGTTATTTTAGAATTTGAGTCATAAAAAATGATAAAAGAAATAACACAACAGAGCATAAAAAAATGAAATTACTAGTAATTGCATTACTGTACTCACCTTGCTGTGTTCACGACTTTGTCTATTTTTCTTGCTCTATTATGCAGTCAGTTACGTACACACACTGTCTAATCTCCTTTCGTTTCACATGCTCCACTTAACCACACCTTTCAGTAGACCTGCCATCCTAATGCCCACCTGATCACTTGCTATTACAAAAGTCTTTATATATATAAAAAAAGTTATTTGAAAATGAAATTAAATTTCATTTAAAGTTAAAACAAACACTCTTTACATTTTAACATAAAATAACAGTTTGTTATAAAAAGAAAAAAGAAAATTCAAATATAGCTGGAAGCAGAGACAGATAGGGCCAGGCATTAAATGTGTGGCAAGCATATTGTGAAATAGTGATCTAGCCATGCAGAAATCAAACCAACAACTTTTGGAAAAGGTGATCAATCAGTGAATGGTGTGATGATGAGCCAGATATACCATAAATGGTGAACTTTAGACATTTGTGATGTGAATAACTGAATTGGGTTTATGAAGCTCATGACAGTTTAAACTTTAACAACTCGGCATTTCATAAGTGACAGCCAGCTATAAAAAGAGCTAATGAACTCACTGTTTTCTTCGCCATTTACAGTTTGCTATCTTCATTCTTGTCATATTTTGATGAAATATTTATTTTAATATTTTACGCTCACCTGGACTGTTTTTAAATCTGGATATTTTGTTCTTGTTGGAATGTGATCCTCTTTCCTTACCAATTGGCTACTTCTGCTCCTTATGCATTATCTAGATATTTAGAATGAATGCATTTCAAGAGAATGCCTGTTAGAAAATACCTGTAATACAGTAGACGGATATGAATCGGAAAGTTGCTTCCTGGACTGTCCTCATGAATGTACTCACCTTGCAACGACCACAACTGTTTTTCTAGTGACCTCACGCTTTCACACACAGGTAAATAGGCACACACACTAATCTCCTTTATTTCTTTTAGTGCTCAACCTAACAACCTTTCAGAAGATCAACTGTTCCACCTGATAATTTTTGAGTGGAACAATCAATCTTTCATTGTTGTGTGTAAGTTAATTAATTTGATTTGAGGTGTAAATGCAGATGCAATTCTCATCTGTAAGTAAGGAAGAATTCAAATGAATTGGAATTCAAGGAAATTAATGCAACTGTAATTTAGAAAAGCAAAATTTGATGCAAGTTTTGAATGTTGGTGTGCCAAAGCCTTGGAATTGTTTTTTTAAAAACACCTGAAATGTGAAAGTTTAAAGGTCTTAGACTGAGTGAATGATCGAACAAACAATTAGATGTACATACAGACAGACGGACAGACGAATAGACAGATTGTAAAGAAAGCACCGTCCTTCGGATGAGACGTTAAACCGAGGTCCTGACTCTCTGTGGTCATTAAAAATCCCATGGCACTTCTCGTAAAGAGTAGGGGTGTAATCCCGGTGTCCTGGCCAAATTCCCTCCACTGACCCTTATCAATCATGGCCTCCTAATAATCCCCATCCACTTGACTGGCTCTATGACTCTCTTTCCTCTCCACCTGTAGCTGGTGTGTGGTGAGCGCACTGGCGCCGTTGTCCTGTGGCTGCCGTCGCATCATCCAGGTGGATGCTGCACACTGGTGGTGGTTGAGAAGAGACCCCCCACATGATTGTATAGAACTTTGGGTGTACAGAAATACACAAGAAAGCGCTATATAAAAATGCCTCTTTCATTCATTCATTCATTCATAATCACCTTAACCCTTCAAACCATTGTCCTGGCACACACTCTTTATTCATGATGAGTCAATTACACAAAATGTACACTACAAAAAAGTTACATATCAACAATATATTTAAAAAAACAAACACTAATGGTAATTGTTTAATAATTAATTTCCAAATGTAAAATCAAACAATCAAAATACTCTCCAAATTACTGCACACATTTTTTATACAAAGGTAGCAGTTTATTTAAGTTTAAATAAAATAAGAAAAAACAGTAGAACAATAAATGTGAGAAAAAAAATTATGTTCAGTTAGATTCAGATCTTAGATGAAGTGATGTGAAGTGTGTAATTTGTGATGTTGAAATTCCTTCTATCTCAGCTTAGAAAAGACAATAATTTGAACATTTATTGAAAGTGTCCATAGCTTGCTCTGTTGTGCTTTTAAAACAGCATTGTGTTTCTTTGGCCATGTACACACTGCAGCTAAATTTACTTGTCAATTCACCTTTTAGTGCTTAATCATGTTCTAAGTCATTTACAGGAGTTACAACTGTGTTATACAACTGAATGAACTCCTGAAGATTCAGGTAGTGACAACTGCATTTACAAATTCCACAATTTAAAGAACACACACCAGAGTTGTAGCCATCGCTTATAATATGTGGACATAGCAACACTTCAAGAGTGCGCTCTGCGAAACAGTACTGACATATTGACAAACAACCCACAGCATGGTGTTATAGGAGCTTAAAGATGGTTTCAAACTCCCTCTTGAATACTTCCTTCAGCCTTGAGGTCATTCTACTCAAGTCACTGCCCTACAGAGAAGAGAGAGAGAGAGAGAGGGAGGAAACAAATGTAGAACTTAGTATATAAAAATAGGATGGCAAATGTAAAAGGTGACGACTCTTGTCATTGGTAAACATTGCATAAGGTTAAAATGAAACTCACTTCACTGGAAGTGCAACAGTTGTTGAAAATCAGTTCAATATCTGTGACAAACTCTTGCACTGTTTGATAATCATTATTCTCCAACTTCAGCTTCATTCTGCCCAGACCAAAAATGTTCTCACTGAATCCTGGAACCTGAACACCAGCAGTTCAGATATTACATACACACCACACATATACACCACATATAAGAGCTGTAAGAGCCAGATGAAGCTCCTAAATATGAGATTTACATTGGTTTTGCTCTCGTGTAGCAGGTGTAACAGCAGGTACTGGCAGTGCTAGAAGACAATCAAACAGACAGTAAGTGTTAAATAAAATTTTTTTTGTCTATAAAATGAAATAAATGTTGTTTTGGACCCCTCTGAATTCCACTGTATGGACTAAAACGTTTTACATAAACATCACCAGTGTGTACTGAGAGACTGGACTGCTCAAAACATCCTGTAGGGTCTTTTGATTGGAACCTTCCATCTTCTTCATCACACAAAAAGTGCAGCTCCACTGGCTTCTGTACACACAAAACACAGAGTATGACACAGTCACATGTTTAGTCTGTCTAATCCAGCATGATTTCTTTCTCTCTCACCCAGGTGAGTCTTCATGTACAGCTGGTAGGTGACAGAGTGAATGAAAAGCTCGTGGACACTCGTCACAACACAAAAGATCTTCCTCAGAGTCACACACGTAACACATGTCATCATTCTGCTGGGATAAGAGTTCACAGAGGACGTTTAGTTGTCATGTTGATGTTCTGACGTGGCTGTAATTGTAAGTGATGGTGTCTTACTAGGTCCTGATCCAGGTCTTCACAGATCTTACAATCGCAGGTTATCATATGCAGTTCCAAAACTCTTTTCTGAAAAGTATGTGAATGAAGTGTCAAATTATTTAAAAGAGTTTAAAATGTGAATATCCTTGGTTATTCATTTGGTCTTAAATTTTTTTTTTTTGATTTAACAAAAGATTTCATTCATTTAAAAAAAAAAAAAAAACAAGAATTCAACTTCAAATAATCATACATGTGTAAAAATGTAATGCAATAGGACAATGTTATATGATACATTTGTATAAACTTCTCTATGAAGATTCTATGAAATAATACAGAATAATAACCAAAACAATAGATGTGCTGTGACTGTAATACAAAATAATGTCATAATTTAATAATGTTTGTCATAACATCTTTTCATATCAATCATACCATTACAGCTTTATCCCTTTTCCAAAAGTAAGCATGCCGTGTAAAATAAAAGTTATGACTGATGAATATTTACAATTAAATCAATACAAAGGGGTTGCTGTATCTTCCGAGGTACATTAATATTTCTAAAATGAACAACTAATATTTCTCTGGCATGCGTAGGTTAATGAATCTATGCCTACACATAAAAAAGTCTTGCCTATGTGCTGCCCCGGTGTGGTTTGTGTCAAGACATTCATTAGTCTGGTTGTTTGATGAGAAAGAGATGAAATGTAGTTGCAATAATCGCTTTAGAATGCGTACAACTATAGTACCAGATGACTATTATTCTGTTGCACAGAACTGAACTGATGACGGCATGGTTTGATCTTTGTCTGACTAATCAGTGGAAAGGTGTGTTTAAATATTAAATATATTTTTCAATTTTCTACTCCTGAATGTCAAACGGAAAATTCAAGGTGAAATCTTTCTTTTAAAAAACAATATTTTACCATTATAAGTTTCCCCAGAGGTATCCCATTGGATAAAATGTCTTTTCTCCATGTTCCATCTGGCTTGTTTAGTCTGATGAAATCCTCAGGGGTCAGCCAGAAGTCTTTTGTTCTTATGCATCTCCCACAACGCCCTGGAATAACAACACTGAAGCTCTGTACCATAGTTTAAGAAACTCTTAGAGCTATGAATTAGTCCAAAATGTATTTGGGCACTTACATCACACTTAAAAATGTCTAAATGTCATTGCAGTAGATACAAAATATCAAACCAAGTGGGACTTGCAAGAAATGCCACCAGAGCTTCTCTGTATGTCACTTTTGCTCAGGGACTTTTGGTGATTGGTGTTTTTGGTGATTTTTAGTGCAAATACTCTATGAAATCCGTTCTTCTCAAATTCACACAGTTATCCAGAGTAACCACTGATGGAGTTCATCATATTACCATGTTCTATTTAACAAATTTACCAGTTCAATAAATGTTTTATTTTTATTTTTTTAAATCTACAAAATATATCTATTGTTTTGCCAATTCAATTTAAACAAACCTCATTTTTGTGACACATTTTGCTTAAAATATGCGTGTGCTAACTTTCTCAAGAATAAATAACACTTTTTGAGTGATGTTTGAAGTTTGATATTTTGTATTTTCAATGACATCCAGGCATTTTTATGTCTGTCTAAAGTGTTCAAATATTTTTTTGGAGCTACTGTAGCTATAAATGTAAAACATAACTGATCAACACACAATAATACTTATTTTTAAAATATACCCACTCACATACCTGTGGCAAAGCGCCATTTGTGTAGGATGCCAGAGCCAGAACCACAGGTAACAGATAGAATTAGATCTTCAAACATGGTCATGTCAATGATATCTTTATCATCCTCATCAACAACGTCACCATTGTCAACATCGTTCCTGCTGTTTGATTCTACAACAAATTCACAAACACTGAGGAAACAGACAATAAAGAATACAGAAATAGAAAACTGTTGATATTAATGAGCATATTGTCTGGTTATGGGTCACTGTTATACTGACCGGAGCAGGAGGGGAAAAGCTGTCTCTGACACTGAAAATTAAGAGACACAGACATGTCAGTGATGGGGAACATGGGAAAAGCTCTCACAACCCTGTTTATCTTAGATTCTGTGCCCTAAACATCTGGGCTGTATTTGTTATTTATTTATTTTTAATGTAAAGTCATCATATCAGGATCTAATCTTTCTATTTCTGAGTCTGTCAGCAACAGGTGAGGAGTCAGGAGAATCAATCTGTGCAACAGACAGAGATTTCACAATTTTTTTATTTTATAAAATATGCTTTGTGGTAATTTGGTGTTTTTTGGTAACAAAAACAGTCACACCTGTTTATTCTGAATCCGGCTTTTCTTAAAGGATGACAGAAGTCCAGCCTATGGATGGAAGACGTACAAACATGTTATTGTTTTACTTGAATTAACACTCAAATATTTAGATTGGCTAATAATTGAATCATAAAATCTGATTCTGTTAAATGCAAACATTGTGCGTTTTAGCCATTATTGATTGCTAGTTAAAATTCCATTGATTGTGTATTATTTAAACCATTTTATGCACCTCTATGAGTTTCTGGAGTGGAAAAATATCACAAAAGATGCTGGTCTTCCATTTTTTGTTTCTCCCTTTTCCTCCAAATCTCTCAAACTCGTTGGGCTTGAACCACTGGTCTTCACTTAAGATGCACTTCTCCACTGAAGACAGATAAATATTTGTCTGAAATAATACTGGATTTGCTTTTGGACTTGTTTTAGAGGAAGTGTTTTGAACATGTCTAGATGCTCCAGAATTATGTTTTCTAGAATTCTTCAACAAGTGACTCTTCACGTTATATTAAACATTATTGCAATCCTTAATTGTTTGCACCTTTACTGTCAATATATTTCTCCACATGCAGGATACCGTCTTTATCTCCACATGTGACAGGAAGTTCAGTTTTGTTTCCAAATGTTTGTATCAAATACTGGCTGGAGTCTGAAACAAATATCACAAATGTCAAATATCACACAGACTTGTTCTATTAAACAAATTTACCAGTTCTATTAAACAATTTTTTATCTGAACAATATATCCATTGTTGTCATTTAAATTTAAACAAACCTGCTTTTGGGCATTGATGGAGCTTCAAATTGAACACATTACATGCAGAGCAGTGTTAATAACTCTCTTTAGAATTCATCTAATTGTTTTGTATACTCTACTTTGGAAAGCTCACTTGGGGACTTCTGTACCTTCGGCTTGTCTCTTCTTGGGTGTACAGAGGGAAGACGGCCCTGTCTGTTTACAGTTACGTTTTCTCAGTTTCCTTTTTTTCCCTTGTTTTGCTTCTGCGCTGTCATTCTCACTCAGACTGTCAGATCCTGTGCTGCTCTTAGGATCAAATTCTGATTCAGATTCTGAGTCAGACGATGTGTCTATGTCCGACTCTCCTTCCATGTCCTGTGGTTTTCTGAAAAACAAGCAATATGGATTGATTATACGTGTTTCATAGAGGAAATTATCATTACTTTGCACTTTTAAACACTTTTATTTAAACATAGCACTTTTGAACTTGCTTTCTGTTCACTGTATGTAATGATGAATAAAAACATGGTACAAAGATGAGCATGATATGAGAAATGAAACATGAACATGTCTATAAACAGTAGTTTACAGATAAAGGAAATGTTTATATTTAAGTGAAATAATCTCAATATAAGGGAAAATACAAAAATGGACTGACAGTCACTGTAAAAAGCACAGATTTTAACATTAAAATTCATAATACAACAAATGTACATATAAATAAATGTACATTTTAATAAAATATAAATGTATTTTTAAATATTAGTATTACATAATTTTACAGCAATGTTACTGTTTATCCATTTTTAATCACTATACTGTGTTGTACAGTAAATTAACTTTTTACAGTGCACATAAATGCTGTGATTGCAAAACTGACATCATGTTCTTATTGTAGCTGCATGAAGCAAACTGAGTCCTTCACGCTGTTTTGTATGCAAAAAAAAAAAAAATCCAAGTCATATAAGACATAGATAAACTCCATATATTATAATGGGATTGCAATCGAATGAATATTGAAAGCTTCTCTCATACTGAAACAAAACTGAAAGTTGCCTCCTGTACTGTTGTTTTAAAATCTGTGTGACAGATAGAAAAAAAACTAATAGAAAAGAATAGAAACCACAGACCAGAAAATATTCACAACATCAAACTTGAATTTACTAATTAATTAACACTCTTAAAAATAAAGGTGCTTCACGATGCCATAGAAGAACCTTTTCGTCTAAATGGTTCCATAAAGAACCTTTAACATCTGAAGAACCTTTCTGTTTCACAACAGGTTCTTTGGGGCGAAAAAAGGTTCTTCAGATTATAAAAAGGTAAGAAAGAGATGGTTCTTTAAAGAACCTTTGACTGAATAGTTCTTTGTGGAACCAAAAAACGGTTCTTCTATGGCATCGCTTGAAGAACCTTTTGAAGCACCTTTATTTTTAAGAGTGTACTTACCTTGCTGTGTTCACGACTTGCAGTCTGTTTCCTCTCTCTACGCACAGATTATTACGTACATACAAAAACATGCTCCACCTAACCACACCTTTCAGCAGGTATGGCTGCGTCACGGAGGAACTATTCCACTTGATTGTTTAAAAAACATTAAAAATAAAGAAACACCAACTTGCACATCATTCAGAATTTAATTTGGGAATGCTGTTTAAATTACAAGTCATTTTGTGAATTTGAATGACTTGTATTTGAGGAACTAGAAAACTAGAAACTAGAATGCCAGAACAACAGACTCTAGTAAAACTCCTCCTCTTCATTACACAAGAGAGCGCCTACAGGGGATCTACTGTATTTGCCTCAGATACACTGACACAGAAATTAAACTGAAATTTAAACTGAAATAAAACCGTATCATTGTGGTTCGACTGACTTAATACAAATACAAACAATTATATTCACACTATCCTTTCAAACCAGCATTTCTCCACACATGATCAAAAGTTTGCGTTCTCTAATAAAAGCTTAAAAGTTTGGTGCAACTATTGAATATATTGCAATAGTTCATATATTAATATCCTAAATAGAAATAATTAAAAGAATCTGATCGAGATAAATCACAAGGATGAGTTTATATCACACAAATACAAACAGGTTAGATAAAGTCTGAAATTTCTAAATACTAAAGAAAAAACATAAATATTAGTACCACTCAGAAATTCAGTAATAGGCACTGGTAAGACTTTTCAAAGGCAGATAGTTACTGTTCATCTATAAATATTCTTACTCTAATGAGAAGCAAAAACAAGATGTGAGAGTGACCAAAGGTCTTCAAAGAAATCATAAAATTCATAAAAAAGAGAAATAACATGATATAGGGGAAAATAAAAGAGCTCACTAACTTCTACCACTGGCATTAAATTCTACCGTTCTGTGATATTTTTACTGACAGTTTCAGCTAAAATCACAGATTCTCTCCTGGTTTGTGCCTCCACAGAAAGAATAAGATTAAAGCAATGCTTCATGTGTTAATGGAGGATATGTGGGCACAGAAATTGGGTAATTCACTCCTCATCAGATTTGCACTGCATCAGAAGTGATTTTAAAACATCTCAGCATGATAACTTACTGGATCATTGTAAGAAGTAATCGATAAAGCAAAAAAAATAAATAAAAAAAAATTAAAAAGTCAAAATTATTAATGTTGATTCATTACCCACAAATTTCTGTCAATGTCGTTAGGCAGAACTACAACATATGAATATGGTTTATGTTTTATAGCTTATAACTTGTGCATTGGTACTGTATATACAAAATACCTCTCTTGATGACACATATGAATAGTTCATATGTTCATAAAGATGTCAAATAAATTCAGACCTTACACCAGCTGCGTACATACTTTTATGAGTTTCAGTATTTTAACTTGTTGAAGGCAATGTTGATGGTTTGCAATAGATGCTCCACTTTTTGACATTTATTTTATACATATATATAAAAAACTGGTGTATTATTCACTTTTGCTTCAAAGTTTTAAAGCATTAGTTACCTGTGTCATTTTTATTCTTGGTTTGCCTGTTTATACTGGATATGTGGTCGGACAATGGCCTTGTGTTGTTTCTTCTTTGGGTCAATGAGGGGCAAATGTTATGTCACATTTAGTTCACTTGATTGATATAGAAAAAAAGATATATTTTGAAAAATGTTACGAACAGTTGCCATTAATGGAAACAAATATTATAGAAGTCAATGGCTACTGGCAACTGTTTGGTTACCCACATTCTTCAAAATATCATATTTTGTTCTCAGCAGAAGAAAGAAACTCATAAAGGCTTGGAACAACTTCAGTATGAGTATATAATGATGACAGAATTTTCAATCCTTTAAGGGAAACCCCATGTGTAATACAAACATTTTGTTGAATTTACTCACCTGATCACACCTGTCATCTAAGTTTATTTGCATTCCAGATGAGTCAACTTTGCAACATTTACATAACAAAATACAAAAATGTTACAGAACAAAAAAACCTACACAAAAAAATTACATAAAAAAAGTTATGTAAAAATGTATGTAAAAATTTAAAACAACAGAATAATGAACGGCAAATTATTAAAATAACAAAATGCTGCAATGTATTATGTTTTAGGTCATAAAGGTGAGAATTTTTTCTGTTAAATTTCTTTCATTTATCCCAGCTTAAAATGCAAAGACATCTATACATCAACCATTTGTATATTAACTTCCAAAAAAAGAGTGCAAATATCTGGCTCATAGTGCTTATAAAGCTGCACTGTGTTTAATACTGTGTGTTTGGGGGTGGGGCTGCCTTTTTTCTTTACAATGAATGGAGGAACAGATCAGATAGGGTGATTAGAACGAGTCAGGGCCTGGCAGGACATTCAGCACAACGCAGACCGTCGAACTCTATGCCAGAGACAATCGCCCAAATCATGCGCCGCACCAACACGCCAGGCACAATTAACTCTGCGTTCAACGAGTGTCAGGAGTATGAGTCACACCCCCTCCAGGTGGCACCTAAATCACACACACACCCCACAGGCGCACGCACAGCCTAAGCTGGGACGTCACACATAAGTACTCATACCAAGACAAACATCCTTCCAATGGAGACAGGAACTAAAAATTGGAATTTACATTGATCAGGGCCTAGACGTGGGGAGTTTGCACCGTTTGGGGACAGATGGTAATTTGCATGAAAGACACTGGGAAAGGGCACACGTTCTAAAGTAAACAAAATATCTCTGAACTCTCTTCAAACTTCAATTCCACATTTGATGCTCTTGTATCAATTCAAGATCTTTTTCAAAACAGGTCTACTATGTATAACTGTAGACATCCCATTTGAAAAGTCTTGGAGTTAAAATACGATTGTCTCTTAGCCGAAGAATGTGGTTCGGGGTCAGTGCCTCAAGGTTGTTTGAATTATCTAAGGGATTGGGTTACTGGACGATAATTCAAAATAGCCTCCACATCGCAGAACACAATAAGCAAGGATTTGTCATCCAATACTTGCTGCATCACCACTGAACAAAGTGGTGCATCTTCTTGCACTAAGCACTCCCAGAATCCACCATGATGGGCCACACAAAGTAGGTTGAAACTCCCCTTTATTTCAACCTGCGCAAGAGAGCTTCAAATTTTGCTTTGATGCAGCTCTTTCAAAGCTTGTTGCAATTAACGATTACTAACAAAGCTCTGCATATCCTCTTTCAAATAAACCATTCATGAAGTCCTTGTGTTCATTATAGAATGGTTGGTCTTTCTGAAACCTTTTCAAAAAGTGTTGTGCTCAAGATAGTCATAAATAATAAGCATGTTTGATATTTACGACTCTTGTTCAGGCTGCCTCTTGATTTGAGTTCATGGACTAAGTCAGGCTTCCTCAAATCTTGCCCTGGAGAGCTAATGTGCTACAGAGTTTAGCTCCAACCCTGATCAAACTCACCTACAGCCGTGGCCAAAAGTTTTCAGAATGACACAAATATTAATTTTCACAAAGTCTGCTGCTTCTGTGTTTTTAGATCTTTTTGTCAGATGTTAATATTGTATACTGAAGTATAATTGCAAGAATTGCATAAGTGTCAAAGGCTTTTATTAAGTTTAAACAATAAGTTTATGCAAAGACTCGATATTTGCAGTATTGACCCTTCTTTTTCAAGACCTCTGCAAATCGCCCTGGCATGCTGTCAATCAACTTCTGGGCCACATCCTGACTGATGGCAGCCCATTCTTGCATATTTAATGCTTGGAGTTTGTCAGAATTTGTGGGTTTTTGATTGTCCACCCACTCTTGAGGATTGACCACAAGTTCTCAATGAGATTAAGGTCTGGGGAATTTCCTGGCCATGGACCCAAAATTTCGATGTTTTGTTCCCAAAGCCACTTAATTATCCCTTTTGCCTTATGGCAATGTGCTCCATCATGCTGGAAAAGGCATTGCTCATTACCAAACTGTTCTTGGATGGTTGGGAGAAGTTCTTTCTGAATAAACTTTCTTTATTCATGGCTGTGTTCTTAGGCAAAATTGTGATTGAGCCCACTCCCTTGGCTGAGAAGCAACCCCACACATGAATGGTTTCAGGATGTTTCACTGTTGGCATAACAGTACTGATGGTAGCGCTCACCTTTTCTTCTCCGGACAAGCTTTATTCCGAGTGCCCCAAACAATCAGAAAGGGATTCATCAGAGAAAATGACTTTACCCCAGTCCTCAGCAGTCCAATCCTTGTACCTTCTGGAGAATATCAGTCTTTCCCCGATGTTTTTCCTGGAGAGAAGTGTGTTCGTTGCTGCCCTTCTTGACACCAGGTCATCCTCCAAAAGTCTTCGCCTCACTGTGCGTGCAGATGCACTCACACCTGCCTTCTGCCATTCCAAAGCAAGCTCTGCACTGGTGGTGCCCCGATCCTACAGCTGAATCAACTTTAGGAGACGGTCCTGGTGCTTGCAGGACTTTCTTGGGCGCCCTGAAGCCTCCTTCACACCAATTGAACCTCTCCCCTTGAAGTTCTTGATGATCCGATAAATGAAATCTTACTTGCAGCATTATCCTTGCCTTTGAATCCTTTTTTTGTGCAAAGCAATGATAACTGCACGTGTTTCCTTGCAAGTGACCAGAGTTAACAGAGGAAGAACAAGGATTTTAAGCAACATCCTCCTTTTAAAGCTTCCAGTCTGTTATTCTAACTCAATCAGCATGACAGAGTGATCTCTAGCCTCGTCCTCATCAACACTCTCACCTGTGTTAATGAGAGAATCACTGACATGATGTCAGCTGGTCCTTTTGTGGCAGGGCTGAAATGCAGTGGAAATGTTTTTGGGATTAAGTTAATTTTCATGTCAAAGAGGGAATTTGCAATTAATTGCAATTCATCTGATCACTCTTCATAACATTCTGGAGTATATGCAAATTGCCATCATAAAAACTGAGGCAGCAGACTTTGTGAAAATTAATATTTGTTTCATTCTCAAAACTTTTGGCCATGGCTGTGTGATTTTCTAATGATCCTGAAGATACTAATTAGCATGCTCAGGTGTTTTTGATTAGGGTTAGAGCTAAACTCTGCAGGAAAGTTGATCTCATGAGTCGGATTTGAGCATCCTTGAACGAAGTCATATACAGCATCCATTCATTCTCCGAATTGCTTCTCTTTGCATGACTGAAAAATTATTACATACATTATAATGAGATCTAATAAATATTCAAAGCTACCCAGATTGTATCTTTGAAAGACTTGTAAAAGAGCTGCTATTGGATCCTGAAGATTTTCTGGAACTCAAACATTTGCTTCAGCCTGGCACCCATTTGGCCAAACTCATTGTCCTTAATGGCGCTTTTCCACTGCGTGGTATGACTCGGCTCGGTACGGTACGGCACGGCTCGGTTCGGCTCGGGTTGCGTTTCCACTGCAGTTTAGTATCGCTTTAGAATGGGCGGGATTATTCACATTTCGTTATAGTTGCGCCGCCTCTACTGCTGCGACTCCTAAAAAAACTTTTTCATTCCGCGTCGCCCCATCAAGCTCTCGCTGGATCCGCTCCTCTGCTACGAGAGGAATGTCTGTTCTTCCGCAACAGGGGGAACAGCCACTTTTTGGTTGTTAAAAAAAGGTGCGCTCGTTCAAAACAGTTGCGTTCGATCCTTCGCTGGCTGTGCTGATTTAAATCTAGCGGTTCTTTTGTGTTTGTGTCGCAAGTTCAGTGACGCGGGTAGTGACGATTCTCTCCGGCCAATCCGTGATCAGCAGAGTTTACACGTCACGTTTTGGTAACGGTATGGTACGTTTGGAACCCCAACCGAGGTGGTACTAAAAAAAGTACCAGGTACCAGGTACTGTACCCAGTGGAAAACCCCCAAAAAGTGAACTGTACCGAGCCGTACCGTGCCATACCATGCAGTGGAAAAGCGCCATTAGAGAGCAAGAGAACAAAATAACAAATAAAATATTAAATAAATATTTCAAAAACCACATGTCCTCTTGTGAAGTTAATCATCTCGGCAACATCTGTTGCAAAACAACTTCATTTTAACAAGCTCTTGATTTTTTGGTGATTTATTTATTATGTAACATGTTTCAGTGAATCTTATCTTACTGAACATGCTGCACTTCCTGAAACTGAGCTGAAAGTCAGAGATGAACGCTCCTACTGTCTGATACTCTCCACTTTCCAACTTCTGCTTTATTCTGTCCAGCCACATCGGCTGTGTTATGAACTCAGAGTATCTGGGCACCTGGAAGTCATCTTATTTTATGTTTGTTTTTATTTATTTTAAATTTCATGTCATAGCTTTCATCACTTCTATTCCTTATTTCCTCTCTATCTTACGTAAATATGCCTACATTTAAACATGGCATAATCTCCTTCTGCTCCACCTAACCACACCTTGCAGCAGGTGTAAGTGATCTCTCCTTGATCACTTACAAAAATAAAAAAAATGAAGAGAAACACATACTTGCACATCATTTTAGAATTTAATTAGGGAATGCTGTCAATTTCAGAATATGACTAATATGAGATGGTAAACAGAAAACTATAAACTAGAAAAGGAATTTGTCAGGAAGGAATGAGAGAACAACAGAACAACTCCTCCCCTTCATTACACGGATACAGGGACTTTGATCTACTGTATTTTCTTCATATACACACTGACACAGAAATGAAACTGAAGATTTAAACTGAAACTATTTAAACTGCTCTATTTTCATGTTGTAATTTTGTTTGTAACTGTAAATTATTAAGTGATATGCCATTCATTTTCTGAGCTTTTGCACATTAAATAGAACCTATTATATTTATTGTTGTTACTAATGTAGATATACCCATAGATATGTATATATAGATACCTCATTAGCAACTGTTTCTATTGGCCATATTGTAATGGTCAACTTGACGTCATTCCAGAGATTGTCTTACTATTGGGAGATTAGAGGGTCTGTATTACTTACTATTGGAGAAAGCCGTCTCCGGAAGTGCCGTCAGCTGAATCCCACCTGTTGCAATATGTCATTGACTTCTTTTATAAAACACAATTTTTTCGGTTTAAACTCTAAAAATAGTTCAAACCAAAACTATTGTTTAGATTAGTCGATAGGCTGTTGATTCAATAAATGATAAACTATTTCCTCAAAAAATCTGCTTATTAAGCGTAGTAAAACATTGTTTTAAGGGTAAGTTTAGGGTAAGGGTAGGTATGAACATTAAAAAAGCCTCAAACTACATGAATAAGATGCTGGTAGCACAATCTGATAGGTAGCATTTTTCGCTATTGATTTGTGCTACCTATCTTTTTACTGGGAGGAAGCACAATCTGAGTGGGTAGCACAAATCGTCAGAACACCAGCACAATGCTGACAACGACTGCAGCTCGACACTTTCGCTGTTCTATTGAAGTGATAATAAGCAGCGCTTGCCCATTTGAATTTCACACACGACACTTATATTTGAACAGTAAAGTCTCTGTGGTGAAGTTAGCGAAAACCTAGTCTCAGCCTCAGACGTCACACCCACGGAACGTTGGCTAAACGTCTGATGCATATGGCACACAAAAGTGGAAACACTTCAGGAGTTTCTAAGTCATCATCGGATTGGTTGAATTATACAGGATTTCCGGGAGACGTGTGTGTCGCGTTCTTTAACGTTCCATTTGGAAACAAAGATGCCGTGACGCCAAAACCCCTAATGAAAGAAGAAAGCCGTCGTGTTTACAACTGTGACGACGAGCACTTATCAGGATCAACTAAACGCTGGATTTTCAAAAGTATGTGAAATATTTAAATTTTGTGGCATAGAATCTTTAAAATACGTCAGAGAGTTTTATACACCGGTCTGTTATTGTGGCGACATTTCCATGCACCGAAACGTGACGCTGAAACGAAACGAACTGTGATTGGTTGTTTGACTTGTCGGTCAAACGGCCTCATGAGCAGGCTTTGGCCAATGAAAGCTGCCATGGATTCCAGACCTTCAGCCGTCAGTCTGAAGGTCTGGCTACGCGAGACTAGCAGAAACCAGACTGAATAGCACCGACCATGTAAACTGAAGTGTAGAGGTAAACTGTACAAAACTGTAAATAAGCAATTTAATCCACAGCACCACACCTAGGCTATTTAACATGCATTTACTGACACTGTAGAAATATGGCTAATGATATTTATTATTAATGTCACGAAAATTGTTATAGGATACTTATAGCCTATTAAATATTGGTTCAAATAAAGGCAACAAGTCCATTTTATAAAGGTTTACTAATACTATAGTTAACTCTGGATTCAAGAATTAGCTTTTCATTAGGGCAACTACAAAGGACAGGTTTTAGGTTTAAATGTTTTGACTGTAAAGAAGTCATAGCCTATATGTTCAACTGAACAAATACCTCTTAAAGAGTTAATAAAGACGCTATTTTCTTACATTTTGTATGGTTAGGTGTCTTCCTTCTTGTCACATTTTGCTGAGATGATGAGTCTGCACCACATCTATCTGTCTGTGTCACCTATAAATAAAAAAACATGAACATATCGGAGTAATTCTGCATAATGATTTATCAACGGTATACTAATGTTAAAATTAATCTTTAAAAAGAAAACCAAGTACCGAATAGATTAGAATCAATATTTTCATGCTTAATATGAAACACGTGAATACTGTTTATGTTTTGAGGCTTGTGCGTTTGCCAATTAATTTGCAGTGGTTGAAATACCTGTCTAGATGACTTCCTCAGATATCCATACTGTGGCAGACACCTATTCTAAGATGGAAAAATAACTTGCATTATAATTAGATTTACTTAAATCATATGAGGACCAGTAAAATGTAGAAAAATATCAAATAAAATTCAAGCCTTACACCATCTGCACACAGTACATACCTGTATGAGTTTCTCTAATTGCACTTGCTGAAGGCCATTTGATGACATGTAATAGATGCTACTCTTCCACTTCTTATTATTCCCCTTTCCTCCAAGCTCCTCAAACATACTGGGCGTAAACCATTTCCCTTTACATGAAATACACTTCCCTCCTGAAGACAGAGAAACATCATAAAGAACATATGAATAAGGAGCATATAATTAAAACAGTACATGTCTTTCTAAAACTAAATTTGCGTTTAAATTTCTTTCTGAAAATGTGAGAACATTTTTTCATAATCTCAAAACTTACCATTCTTATACCTTTTTTTGTATAAAAGACCAGTCCTTTTTCCACAACGGACAGTTAGTTTTGTCTTATTTCTGGCCTCCTGAAAGATTTCGTCCAGGTCTAGGCATTAAAAAGGAAAGATTCTGTAATTAAAAGCTATGAGTCTTGCATTGATTTTTCCGTTCTTCTCTTGGTCTTTTATTTATGATTTTTAGACATCACACCCCTTTCATACACAAGACATGTTCAAAATTTTATTCAGCATTATGTGTCAACATTTCTCTGCAAAATTAACCTTAACTTCACCTTTATTTAAATAAAAACGCCAAAGATGTGCATTAATGTAGTCTTTAGAAGTATAAAAAAAACACTTTGATTGTCTGAGGTTTTACAGACAGCTTCAAGAATCAAAACTGATTTTTTAATTTTAATTTTTTAATATATGCTCCACCCATGCTTACCTGGACTGCTTTTACTTCTAGCTTTTTTCTTCTTGTTGGAATATGTTCCTTTCTCCTTTCCATCTTGTTCCCTAATCTTTCTTTTTCCTCCTTGTTTTCCTTTACTTTTTTCCATTTCACTCATCCAGTCAGATCCTGAAGAGCTGTCAAAATCCTGCTCTGAATCTATAGATGATTTACCATCCATCTCCCGTGGGTATCTAAAGCACAGTCATCATTTAGCTGTAGATATTCAGAATTGGTTGTATGATGCGAAATAAATACACACTTGTGAACAGAATGAATGATTCTTTCAGTTTACACCATTCAGGTAAATCCATGCAATTTTCCTATTAAACTGTTAAGAGAGGACCATGTGCACAAATGCCTTTCATCATAAACATTCACTATGTCATAAAATATATATCTCTGTGCATAATTAATGGAAGGAAAAGATGACCTTACCTGTAAAACACAGAAATGAACCTGGCTGCACTTCAAACTACCACTACACTAAAGAGAAACTAAATGAAACGCTGCCAATCAGACTGGATTCTCTACTCTGGTGTTCCAGAAGTGACGTCTATCACAACAACACTCTGACGACACAGAAACACAACTGAAACTTGCTCCTTGGACTGTTTGTCTTTGCATAAAAGAAAATAAACTGGAAATGAAAAAGCATTGAAATATTCAGAAAAAGAGATCGGATTAGAGCCTCTCAGACAGATGCAATACAAACATTTTGCTATATTAGCATATATGTTCACCTAACATCTGTTTTTCACCTAACCACACCTGTCTTCTTACAGTAACTCTGGATTCCTCATGAGCCACTTCAATTGTAATATCAATCCACACATAAAACTTATTTTTAAAAATAATTAAACACACACACACACACACACGTTTGTTTCTATAAATTGTGGGGACTTTCCATAGACTTCTATTACTTTTATGCTGACTAAACAATATTTTCTATCCACTAACCCAACCCTAAAGTTACCTCTTACAGAAACACCTGTTTGCATTGTTACACTTTCAGATAACCATCATTTACTATTTTTTTATATTTTTTTCCCCTGCAGGCCGGTCCCCACAATGTTAAAAATTTCAGGTTTTACTATCAATGTGGGGACATTTGATCCCCACAGTGTAGCATAAACAAGTACACACACACACACACACGCATAAACAAGTACACACACACACACACACCTGCTCCGGAGCAGCTTCTGTTCCAGGGTTACTTCGGAGCTATCAGCGCATGCATGCGTGACCTACTGATGAGACTTCAGTGGGAATGACAGATATTTGCACATAATACATTTACACTATTATAATAAGGTAATATTTATTTTATTCTAATATATTCATTCTGATCTGCATTCAAACTTTTTTGCAACGGGGCATATTTTATGATACAATATATTTCTAAAACAAAAACACGTGATATCTTACTGTAGCCTACTTTACAATATGGAAGCAAAATGACTAAACAAAACAAACAAACAAAAAACGTATACAGTCAAATTATCTTTGCAAGCACAAACTGTAGTGCATCTTTTGTTTGGAGAAGGACAAAGAGAATGAATTAAAACCATATTGTTAAGTTAATTAAATGTGGTTTGATTCACTTAATACAAACACAAATTATGTCACGCCACCCTTTTAAACCAGCACTTCTCCACAAGATATTTTACTTCGCTAGTTAGTATGGTATGTTCCTACTATTGGATAAATATTGTTATACAAATAAGTTGATATAAATCTGATGAGGAAGAGTAAAATTAAGTTCACACATGAGGGCTAGTTTCTCCAATTGCACTTGCAGGCCGATTGACATGTAAAAGATGCAAACCTTCTACTTCTTTACTTATTTAAAATGACTTGAACCATAATATGTAAAGACAACTAGCTATAAATAACCCATTTTAGGGCAATTTCCAAAGTGTAAATATCTGGCTCTGTATTGTTGTTTTTTTTAAACGGAAGGTACAGTGGTGTGAAAAAGTGTTGGCCCCCTTCCTGATTTCTTTTTTTTTTTGCATGTTTGTCACACTTTAATGTTTCAGATCATCAAACTAATTTCACTATTAGTCAAAGATAACACAAGTAAACACAACATGCAGTTTTTAAATTAAGGTTTTTATTATTAAGGGAAAACAAAATCCAAAACTACATGGCCCTGTGTGAAGAAGTGTTTGCCCCCCTGTTAAAACTGTGGTTTATCACACCCAAATTCAATTTCTCTAGCCACACCCAGGCCTGATTACTGCCACACCTGTTCGCAATCAAGAAATATCTTAAATAGGACCTGCCTGACAAAGTGAAGTAGACCAAAAGATCCTCAAAAGCTAGACATCATGCCGAGATCCAGAGAAATTCAGAAACAAATGAGAACGAAAGTAATTGAGATCTATCAGTCTGGAAAAGGTTATAAAGCCATTTCTAAAGCTTTGGGAGCCATTATTCACAAATGGCAAAAACATGGAACAGTGGAGAACCTTCCCAGGAGTGGCCGGCCGACCAAAATTACCCCAAGAGCACAGCGACGACTCATCCAAGAGGTCACAAAAGACCCCACAACAACATCCAAAGAACTGCAGGCCTCACTTGCCTCAGTTAAGGTCAGTGTTCATGACTCCACCATAAGAAAGAGACTGGGCACAAATGGTCTGCATGGCAGAGTTCCAAGACGAAAACCGCTGCTGAGCAAAAATAACATAAAGGCTCGTCTCAGTTTTGCCAGAAAATATCTTGATGATCCCCAAGACTTTTGGGAAACTACTCTGTGGACTGACGAGACAAAAGTTGAACTCTTTGGAAGGTGTGTGTCCCCTTACGTCTGGCGTAAAAGTAACACTGCATTTCAGAAAAAGAACATCATACCAACAGTAAAATATGGTGGTGGTAGTGTGATGGTCTGGGGCTGTTTTGCTGCTTCAGGACCTGGAAGACTTGCTGTGATAAATGGGATCATGAATTCTGCTGTTTACCAAAAAATCCTGAAGGAGAATGTCCGGCCATCTGTTCGTGACCTCAAGCTGAAGCGAACTTGGGTTCTGCAGCAGGACAATGATCCAAAACACACCAGCAAGTCCATCTCTGAATGGCTGAAGAAAAACAAAATGAAGACTTTGGAGTGGCCTAGTCAAAGTCCTGACCTGAATCCTGTTGAGATGCTGTGGCATAACCTTAAAAAGGCGGTTCATGCTCAAAAACCCTCCAACATGGCTGAATTACAACAATTCTGCATAGATGAGTGGACCAAAATTCCTCCACAGTGCTGTAACAGAGTCATTGCAAGTTATCGCAAACGCTTGATTGCAGTTGTTGCTGCTAAGGGTGGCCCAACCAGTTATTAGGTTTAGGGGGCAAACACTTTTTCACAGAGCCGTTTTCCCTTAATAATAAAAACCTGCATGTTGTGTTCACTTGTGCTATCTTTTACTAATATTTAAATTTGTTTGATGATCTGAAACATTAAAGTGTGACAAACATGCAAAAAAATAAGAAATCAGGAAGGGGGCCAACACTTTTTCACACCACTGTATGTATAATCCAATGGCGTATGTTTAGACGGGCTACCTGTTTGTCAGAGCAGATCAGAAAGTGTGGTCGGACTGTTTAAAACTATTCACAGAAATGACACATCTTACTTTTAAGGTACCTGGACACTGACAGTGAAAGGTCTATAAAGAATAACAGAAAAGCTGAGGTTCTGTACAACACTGCAACCTGCACCCCATATTGAGAAAAACAATGTCTGCTGCAATGGAAAAATAGTAGTTGTACAGCAATCCTCAAATAAGAAATATCCTATCCATCCATCCTCCAAACCACTTATTCTATGTAGGGTCCCAGGATATTTTAATCTTTTAGACATTGCAATGAGATCTAATTAATAAAGCTGATTATGAGTGATCAAAAGTGATTATAGGTACATTTGCCAGTTAATAACCTGACCCAGAGACAAAATGGGAAAATTTTTATAGTTTACTGTAAAATTTTCATGGTTTTATGATGACTCTGTTATATTTTATAAATTGTTTTAACTGCATGAAGTGGATTGAAACCTCAATGCTGTTTTGTTTCTGGTAAATGTGACAAAAAAAACTCAAATGAAATAAAATTGAGATTTTCACATTTTAAATGTGTGGCAAAAAAACAGCAAAAGACTTTACCAAAAGATGTTAATTTTCTTGGCTATTGCACATTAAAACAAAATTTGTGTAATAATTATCTAGTAAAGATATATATTTTTAATCATAACCTCTCAGATCACAGTTCTGCTTTCTCAGAATTACCCCTAATTTGTTCAGTGTCAAAGTTTAGTCTACTTCAGTGATTTAAAACTTACATGATTTGCTCCTCTTTGACTGAGGAGTGAATCTGGGGATTTTCAATAACAGCAGGAGTTAGACTGATGTATTGAGGCAGTGTGTTTTGTGACTGTTTTTCTACCAGCTTCTTCAAAGACAAATCAATTGATTTTAGGGTGTTGTTGATGGTATTAAACTGGTTTGCCAGAAATTCAAATAGCTGCATCTGGCCTGTCTTCTCAGTCTCTTCAGAAACAACAGGATTCTGCCATTCAGCAGGTGAATCACTGAAGTTCAGCTGAGCTGCTGCTGCTTCATCTGTGGTCTGATTGGCCTCCTCTACGACAGGAGATAATGCAGGTTCTGTAGCATCAGTGGGAGGTGCAGATGAATCTTAGTTTGGGGAAGGACAAAGAGATAAGAGATTAGACAAAGTCTGAAATTTTAAAACCCAAAGGAAATAAAGAAATATTAGTACCACTCAGTAATAGACACTGGTAAGAGTTTTCAAAGGTTGCTCAGAGGTTACTATTCAACTATAAATATTCTTATTCTAATGAGAAGCAAAAATAAGAGATATGAAAGTGACCAAAGATAGTCTAATAAAAATATGGTATGGCAAACCCATAAAGTTCAAAATAAGAGAAATAACATGACAGAAAATAAAAGAGCTCACTAACCTCTAGCACTGGCAGTAGATTCTACCGTTTCTGTCATCTTTTTACTGACAGTTTCAGCTAAAATCACAGATTCTCTCCTGTTCTGTGCCAAAAAAAAAAAGGATAAGAGTAAAGCAATGCTTCATTTGTTAATGAAGGATATTTGGGCACAATAATTGGGTACATTTCAGTAACTGAGGGAGAAAGTGAAAGATAAAGTTAGTTATTTGGATTAATTTTATATTTTTAGTTTTTTTTATATAATGACTCTCTCCGAATGCGAGCAGAATTTGTCACAATGTGAGTTATGACATCTTGTCGATAATAATATAAATTTATATATTTCCATTTATATTCCTTAAAAATATATTGTGATACATCATACGCTAAACTCAACTCTCCACAATAGGATAATACACATGCAATAATAATTAAACTAATAATTTACAATTGATCAATAAATAAACATCTCACCATTTTGACTCTCTCAGCAACAGATACAGACTCATCTGAAGAACTGCCTGTATGTGGTAGAAAACAACCATAAACCTTTTTAGGGTCATTGTAGATGACCACATAAAAAACAGAAACACTAACAATGAGAGATAAAGCTCTTTGGCAATCTAGACTCAGCAACCTGGCTTAATATGTGCAATAAAACCTCATGGAAGTATGGTGGGGATCAGAGAACTGAAGAACAGGTAATAAACACTAGATGGTGTGATAGTGAGACAGAGATCACGAACTAATAAATCTGAAATTAAAATGTCGATTCAAACTCACCCGGCTGGATTGTTTTCTCTTTGATTCCACACACAGGTATTTCCAGAGTCTTGGAAAACAGTCTTTTCCAGGACTCTGGAAAACCTTTTAAGGAGTTAATTAATTCACTCCTTCCTGTTACATTTTGCACTGCGTTTGCACCATCTCTCTCTGTCTGCGTCACCTATGGTAAAATACAGTGGTAGTGATTTTAAAACATCTCAGCATGATATTAGTAACTTAATGGATAATTTTCAAAAGTAATCTATAAAGTAAAAAAAAAACTAAGTAAAAGATATTAAAGTTGATTCATAACCCACAGAATACAATCATTGTTGTGAGGCTGAACTACAACATATGAATATCATGTATGTTTTATGGCCTATGGGCTCATAACTTGTGCATTGGTACTATATATACTAAATACCTGTCTAACTGACTCCCTCAGTTGTCCAAACTCTGAAAGGCACCCATTCTAGGAGAAAAAGGAAAGTTCATTTAAATAAGATGAAGTTCACATATGCTTATAAAAAAATGTCAAATAAACTCAGATTTCACACTAGCTGAATACATACTTGTATGAGTTTCAGTAATTTAACTTGTTGACGACCATATGATGGCTTGTAATAGATGCTACCCTTCCACTTCTTGTGATGCCCTTTTCCTCCAAACTCCTCAAACTGTCTGGGCGTAAACCATTTCCCTTTACATGAAATACACTTCTCTCCTGAAGACAGAGAAACATTATACAGAACATATCAATGGAGTGCACATATTTTAAATAATACATTCTGGTTTATTAAAACGGACAGAGGGAAAGAGACACTTTGGCACTTAGCCATGCATTTACAAACATCTGTGAAAAAAATGGGTGGTTCTTAAAAGCTCAGTGCATTCAAGTGTGGTACTGTGATAGGATGCCACCTTTGCAATAAGCCAGTTCGTGAAATTGCATCCCTGCTAGATATTCCATTGGCAACTGTAAGTGAAGCATTTAGGAGCAGCAGCACGAAGCAAATACCATCTAAAATCACAGAGCGGGGTTGTGATGAGGAGCATGGTGTATACAAGTCGCCAACACTCTGTTGATTCCATACCTGAAGTTACAAACTTCCACTGGTATTAATATCAGCAGAAAAACTGTGGCAAGAGCTTATGGAATGGATTTGCGTAGGTGAGCAGCTGTATGCAAGCCTCACATCATCAAGTACAATGCTAAGAGTTGGATAGAGTGGTGTAAAGAACACCACCTCTGGACACTGGAGCAGAGAACACTCACTCCGCTGTTCTGCGGAGTGAGAAATCACACTTCTCTGTTTGGCAGTCTGATGAGTGAGTCTGGGTTTAGTGGATACCTTGCCCAACTGCAAGTTCAGTAGAAGAGGGATAATGTGCTGAGGAGCGTTGTGCATAAACATTGGGCTCTTTTCCAGCATTTAGCCTAGACCCCTTATTTCCAGTGAAGGGAAACTTGATGCTTCGGCATACTGTACCAAAACATTTGCACAATGCTATGCTTCCAACTTAGTGGGGACAGTTTGAGGTAGGCTCTTTTCTGTTCCCTGTTTCTATTCTACTTCATGTTTCTTCTGATTCATAAAGATTCCAGTGAAGATGTGCCTGTTTGGTTAGAGTCGCCCTGAAGCTGTGCATCTTCAGAAGCATAGTCATGCGCAAAGTTACAATACTGTACAACACAACCACCCACTCCATGATGACGTCATTTTGGCCATGCACACCTTTGCCCTCGTGCGAGTATAAACCAGGCTTGACAGTGCCGAAGTGCACAAAGCAAGGTCCATAAAGACATGGATGAGTTTGGTGTGGAAGAACTTGAATGGCCCACACATATGTAGCCCTGACCTCAACCCCATCTTTAGGATGAACTGTAACAGAGATTGTGAGGCCAGGTCTTCTCGTCCAACATCAGTGCCTGATGAAGAAGATCCAAGATGGCAGAGGGTAGTACTTGAATTCGAAGTACTATCAGCTAAATAGCACAGAATATCAAAATAGTTATAAACAATATACTGTATGTTAAAGTCTGTACTTTAACAGTACATACAGTACTTTTTGCAGCTACTGATAATCACGACTGATAATTTGAATACATCAGAGCCGTCCATGTGGAGGAAGAGACTGATCACATCAACGCCATACCAAAGACGGATTATACATCTTATAATTTATAAGAATATACTCGTGCATGAAGGGGCAAATCGCCAAAAACCGTGAATAAAACGACAAGGAGTGTGTTTGGATGTATCCTGTTGACTCTGTTACTACTCTCGGGAGATAAGGTAGATCTAAATCCAGGACCGACTATACCTCATTTGGCTGGTGGCACTTACTACGGATGGTGCACCTCAACAAGTGAAGGGTGATTACCTCGCTGGAGAGTTGAGAGTAATCAGGATTTTGTGCATTTGAGTCCCGGGCCGACGATGGCCGATTTGGGCGACCCTATGCCGCGTGCTCCTGACGGTATATCTCACTAAATAAAAGGCGAGTGTGGGTGTGACGCAGAGAAAATTTGACTGTATACATCTGGATCTCGGGCCGATGATGGTCGATTTGGGTGGCCTCATGGCGCATGTTGCTGGTGATGTGCCTCATCGGATGGAGGGTGGGTGCTTGGCCAGTGTGTTGCGGAGCGACTTAAGATTCTCTGCGTCCGGGGATTGGTTTGGAGGCAGCTGGCTCGACTGTTCCTGTGGCTTAGGGACTAGTTGATGGTGTGTCTCATCGGGTGAGTGCTTCGATATGGTGACGCAGAGCAACCAGGGTTCTATACAGCCTTTAAGAACAGACTTGAGTAATGTAGACGCTTTACCATCGGAAAAAGTGCTGATTGTGTCCTCTTCGCCTCTGAGCAAATGAGCTCAGAGGTGAGATTTATGTACAGTGTAAATCCGGCAATTGTCAAACAGAGACAATTGAAACTTCTTAAAACTGTAAATCATGCAAGGATTCTGTGGGACATTGATGCCAAACCAAAAGGATTGTTGGGTGGTCATTTAAAAATTCGCGAAAACATGAAACATCTTGTCACAAATTCAAATTTGGATTTTTTTTTTCTGACTGAATCATGGTTGAGCGCTACTTCACCATCAGCAATGTTGTGCATTCCTGGTTATAATTTTTTAGAAGGGATAGGTTGGTGGGTAGAGGTGGGGGTATTATGTTTTATATTAAGGATAGTATTTGGTGTACTGAACTACAGTTAGCTTATAACTTTGATATTGAATGTATTGTTTTAGATGTTTCTCTTTCACCACAAATGTCTTTTATAATGATAGCAGTTCATCGGCCACCTTCGGCAAAAAAATTATTTTATGATAAATTATATAAGCTTAAATTATGTGATTTTACCAAAGAAGTTTATTCTACTTGGAGACTTAAATGTAAATTGGTTAGATAAAACTGGAAGGAAGAAATTGAAAGATATAACTAGTAACTTTGATCTGAAGCCATCAGACTATAAATAGAAAAACATGGAATTTTAGAATACCAAATTTTTTTTGAATCATTTAAAAAGGGCATTAGAAAATATAAAGTGGGAAGAAATTTTTTTCTCAAAATTGTGTTGAAAGGGATATAAATGTTCTAATGGATGTTATTCAATCTACTGTGAATAGTTTTATTATTTAAGTTAAAAGTAGACCAAGGAAGAAAAATAGCTTACCTTGGTTAAATGAAAATATCTGGTCACTTGTGAAACAAAGAGATAACGCATTGAAACAGTTTCTAAAATCTAAGATGGAAATTTTTATAAATTAAGAAATAGAGTAATAAACGAAATTAGAAAAGCAAAAGCAAATTTTTATATTTCTATAATAGAGCATAAGTGTTCTAAGTCTAATTGTCCGGATAGTCCATGTATTGCGTTGATGAATTGGGTCTTGTCCAAGTTTACTCTTAAACAGGTGTCAAATAGAGAAGTTGATAGAATAATTAGTTCACTTAAAAATTCAACAGCTAAAGATAAATATGGATTGGATACTATTTTTTTAAAAACTCATAAAGAATTATTTACCGGACCTCTAACTCAGATTATTAAGTTATCGATAACAAGGAATTTTTCCCTCTGGATGGAAATTTGGAGTAATTACCCCTGTTAATAAATATGGAAGTTATACAGAAATTAGTAATTATAGACCAATAAGTATTCTCCCTGTAATGTCGAGTCGCTGAAAAATGGGTAGCAGAGCAAATGATCACATATCTTAATAATAGTGCTTTTTCCCTTCACCCTATTCAATTCACCCAATTCAGTTTTAGAAAAAAATATTCTACAGAAATGGCAAATTGTTTTATGTTGGAAAATATTAAATCTTTGATGGATAAAGGAGGTGTAGTTGGTGCTGTATTCCTGGATTTTAAGAAAGCTTTTGAAACATGTAAATCATGAGATTATACTTTAATTCTTCAACTGAGGCCATTATGTGGTTTAAATCTTATTTAGAAAATAGAAAACAATGTGTACGGGTTATTAATGTGACATCAGATTACTTGGATTATAATATTGGAGTTCCACAAGGTTCTATTTTAGGCCCATAATTGTTTAGTATGCATGTAAATGTATGTTAAATGACGTCCAGATGTTATGGTAACACTTTACAATAAGGTTAATTAATTAACTACATTAGTTAACATGAACTAATAATGAACTGCACTTATACAGCATTTATTAATCTTTGCTAATTTCAACATTTACTAATACATTATTAAAATCTTGTTGACATTAGTTAATGCACTGTGAACTAACATGAACTAACAATGAACATCTGTATTTTTATTAACTAACGTTAGCGTAGATTAGTAAATCCCGTAACAAATGTATTGCTCATTGTTAGTTAATACATTAACTAATGTTTAACTAATGAACCTTATTGTAAAGTGTTACCGTTATTTGTCAAATGTATGCGGATGATGTTGTGTTGTATGTACATGCAAAAAGTTAACAACAGGTTGCACAGAAATTGACGGACTCTGGGAATCAAGTTGCACAATGGCTTATCAACTCACGTTTACATCTTAATGTCAGAAAAACTGTTTGTATGTTTTTTTTACTAAAAGGCCAGACTATGATGTGAAAGCAGATGTTTTTGTCCAGGAACAAAAACTTGAGGTAGTACATGAATTTAAATATTTTGGATTATTATTAGATTCTCAACTTTCTTTAAAAAAAAAAACATGTGAAAAAAGTGGTAAATATAGTGAAATTTAATTTAGCGAATTTCAGATTTATCATAAATAGTTTGATCAACGAAGCAGCAGTTCAATTCATGAATTCAATGATTATTTCTCATATTGTATGACTACTTGGACTCAAATATGTCTTAAACCAGTTGAAATTATTTACAAACAAACTCTTAAGGTCTTGGATAAAAAAACAAACAGTTTTCACCATTGTAGGATATTAACTAAGCTTTCTATTTTAAATTGAGAACATTTTATTAAATTTGCTGATTTGGTACTTATTTTTAAGATCTTAAATGGTTTTGCTCCACCTGTTTTTAAGGATTACATAGATCAGATAACAGGACGGTATAGACATGTCGGTATTAGAGGTGAAAACTATTTTAATCATTCTTGGAGACTTTAACAAATCAAATCTCTCCCGTGAACTGCCAAAATACAAGCAGCACATTACGTGTCCCACCAGAGACAGCACTATTTTGGATCACTGTTACACAGCAATAAAGGATGCATATCACTCTGTCCCACGAGCAGCTTTGGGGCTCTCTGATCACTGTTTAGTTCATCTAATACCGACCTACAAGCAGAAACTGAAATCAGCTAAACCTGTATTAAGGACTGTAAAAAGATGGACTAATGAAGCAGAGCAGGATTTACAAGCTTGTTTTGACCTCACTGATTGGAGCGTTTTTGAAGCTGCTGGACGAGCTCACAGAGACTGTAACTTCATATATAAGTTTCTGTGAAGATATGTGCATTCCTACCAGGACATTCTTATCATTTAATAATGATAAACCGTGGTTTACTGGAAAACTCAAACAGCTTCGTCACGCCAAAGAGGATGCTTACAGAAGTGGGGATAAAATCTTGTATAACCAGGCCAGGAACAGACTAACAAAGGAGATCAGAGTGGCTAAAAAAAAACTACTCAGAAAAGCTGAGAAAAGAGCTTTCAGCAAACGATCCAGCGTCAGTAGGGACTGGTCTGAGGAACATCACCATGTACAAGACACCACCCCCACAGCTTGCGGAGAATCAACAACTGGCTGACGATCTGAATGTGTTTTACAGCAGATTTGAAAAGGATCGTCTACCACCCTCCATCCGCTCTGATCTGCACTTCACACCTTCACCTATCACCCCTGCAACCCCCCTCCCTCCCTCCCCCATCTTTCAACCTGTGTTTAAGGTCTGTGTAGAGGATGTGAACCGGGTCTTCAGCGTCTGCTAGATGCATATGGGAAAAAAGCCTTTTTATTCAGGCAGTGAAACTGCACGGCCATTGGTTGTGTATTAAAAAAGAACCAATGGCTATGGCGCCTATGGCGACGAAGCCCGCCAAAGCCAGCCAGAGCCCGCGAGAATGGGCAGGGCATCTGGCTATATAAGCGGGTGTTCGCCACAGGATTCTCAGATTTCTTCTCCTTCAGCGATGACTCTACGTCCTCAAGCTGATCCGAAGCCGCTCGCCGTTGACACGCCTTTGCAGCTGGAATCGGGACCTCTCAGCACGGCTGACCTGCTTCTCTGCCGCTCCAGCGACGCAGCAGTTCTGGTCCGTTTCCCCTGCCGACATCTGGCGATATTAAAAGAGCTTCTAAAAGAGCAAATTGGCATTGTTGCAAATGCCACACCGTTACTGCGGTTCGTGCGGGTCTCCCCTGCACGCCGATGACGGCCACACGGAGTGCATTTCCTGCTTGGGGAAATCCCATGCGGAAGCTGCGCTCATGGGAGCTATTTGTTCCCACTGCGATAGCTTCAGTCTCGCCTCTCTCCGCTCACGGTTCGCTTTCTTTTCAGAGAGCAACTCCGCCCCTCGCACCCTCCCGTTTTCTTCCTCCCAGGGACCTGTGAGGAAAAAATATCTCTGCCCGCCCACGGCCATCGGCTAGAGAGCAAAGGCCGCTCACCCATCCAAGCCATGTAGGTCCACTTCAGCTCTCGCTGGACGTGTCTACACTTCAGCTGGACAGGCGGCTTTGGGGCTTCATTCAATTGCGGTCCTCCAGGCCTTCCCGGGCAAA
>NW_015505231.1:1064645-1078699 GCF_001515645.1 Sinocyclocheilus grahami
CGGATAAGATCCCCTTCCTCGATGCTCCAGTCTCTCCCAAAGGCCTTTTCGGCCCAGCGGTCAAAGGATTCGCTGAGCGCTTCACGGAGGCACAGAAATTGTCCCAGGCTATGCGACATTTCCTGCCTAAGCGCTCCAGCACCTCTGCTACCTCTGCTCGCCCTAAGTCTGCACCGACTCAGCAGGCCGCGAAACCAGCACATGCCGCCCCCGCCGTTCAGCCCGCTACAGTGCAGCAGACGCAGGGACACTCTCGCTTGGCCAAACGCTACCCTCTTCCTAAGCGCCAGGGACCCCGACCCAAGATTGCGTTGGACCCAGCGCCTCAGGCGTTATCCTGATATGTGAGACAGGAAGAGGACGGGGTCAGATCTCACTACGGCTAGACCGCCCCTCAAGCAGCCTCTCTTAGACCTCTTGACACCCCGTTCAACTCCGGGTACAGAGGGAAATGTGTTTTGTGCAAACAACGGGTCCATTCATGCGCCCAAGCATTCAACCGCTGTGATAGTGGAAAAAATAAAACACTAACATTTTCAAAAAGAGAGCAAACTTCCTCTTCCATTACTCATAAGTGTTCTGCCCCCGTGCGGCCAGTCACCCAAGTTAATTTAACCCCTCGTCATGCAGGCCGAGGCCTGGCAGGCCATCCCCGGAGTGTCGAGATGGGTTATGGGGATAATAAAGCGAGGATATTCACTCCAACTCGCTCGAAGACCCCCGCGCTTCAGCGGCATGGTCCCCACCTCAGTGCAAAGCAAGGACGCTCACGTCCTGCGCTCAGAGGTGATGAATTTGCTGGCAAACGGAGCTGTGGAAATGGCTCCTCCAGCCCAGAGCGAGTCAGGCTTCTACAGCCGTTACTTCCTCATCCCCAAAAGAGATGGTGGCCTCCGGCCCATCCTCGATCTCAGACACCTGAATCACGCCCTCATGAAGGGTTGTTCAGGATGATTACACTGAAACAGATCCACATAGGCTCGTGCAGCTCCGCAGCCTAGCCATTGGTTCGTTTTTAATACACTGCACGAACCAATGGCTGTGCAGTTTCATTGCATGAATGAAAATGCTTCAGTTCAGGAGAAAAATGCTTTTTTCCCATATGCGTCTAACAGACGCAGTACTTGTTCCCGTATCTCAGGGAACTGAGGTTACGTTAGTAAACGAGTACGTTTCTTCTGCTGAAAACAGATGATATTTCGAAGAATGTTGATAATCGAACAGTTGCTGGTAGCCATTGATTTCCTATAATATGAAAACAAATACTATGATAGTCAATACTACCTGTTTGGTTGCAAATATTCTTCAGAATATCATCTTTTGTTTTTAGCAGAAGAAACTAACTCACACAGGTTTGGAACAACTTGAGGGTGAGTAATGACTTCTCATTTTTGAATGAACAATCCCAAGGTGAAAACCAAGGTGGAATCCAAAGGTTGAATTTACTCACCATCTGCCATCTAATACATACCAGATGAGCCCCTTAAAGACAATTATACTTAACCCTCATAAGGTCCTCGTTTCCTGTTTACACTAAGGGTCTTTGGGGTCAATATGACCCCAAAATTGAAAGAGTAATTGTAAAAAATATATACATTTTTAATCATACATAATTTATAATTTTTTTTGTTTACTTCTCATCTATACAATAATGCTGTGTTTTGGGAGATATGAAGTACTTATGTACCTGTTTACCAAAAAATTCCTCAACTACACCATTAGCTTGCATGTGAAATATAATTTTTTATGGAAAAATCACTTAAATGATTATCTAAATTTAATTTAAGTTGTTTCTGGATATTGATCTAGGTGTTAGGTGTAGAATTCTGGCATCTGCTGGTTAGAGAAAAACTTGTAGAAATCACAGTTTTTGAAAGAATAGTGTAGTGACCATAAATATCCAGCAGAGGTCCATAGAGATCCATTCATTTTTCTGGAAGCGGCCAACTGCTCTTCTCACAACTTTTCTGATATATATTTTGTAAATATATATTGAAACATTATAAAATACATAAAAAAACTGTATTTTTCTCAAAGGTTAGAATTAGTTTTTGTTGTTTGAGGTATTTTGAAGTGCCCGCTTTTGCAATAATGCCACATAAATTTGCAGAAATGCCACACAAGTTGTCACTAAAACTTGATTGCAGGCACATATTTATTTCAGTCTAAGTCAATTTTATTTTACTTAAATGTAAATAAACCAATACCAAAAAAAACAAACAAAAAAAACAAAACGAAAAAAAAAAACCAAAACAACAACATCTGCAATAAACAGATATGAATGATGGCTGTGTGTGTGAGAGAGAGTGTGTGCACGCGTGTGTGTGTACGTATGTGAGTGAGTATGCTCGTTCCACATTGCATTTGTGCTCTAGTATCAGGCCTTCATTTTTGTGTGGACATTTTCAGATTTATGCAGGATTTAATGTTGAAAAGTCACAAAATCTTATTCCACTGAGATGAAGGGAACCCTTTTTTTTAACTAACGAAAAGTTGATTGGGGTCATATTGACCCCAAATACCTTATTTTAAAGGCACAATATTTAAGATTTTTTTATTAAAATATAAAAAAAAAAACACTAGAACAGTGTTATATATTTTGCTGACTTGTGTACTTCCATTATACCAAATGTTTCGAAGAATGTTTAAATCCAGATAAATAAGCAATTTTAACTAGTGACACGGAGCGTGTCCATAGTGTCATTGTGTCATCTGCCAATGACGTCACACACCCTCGATTTCCGGTTTTTGTTTTTTAGAAAACATGGAAACTAATTAATATGTTGTGCGTTTTAATAGACCGGTGACGACCGCACAGAGTATTATAACAGAACTTTCAAATGTATCTAGTATGATAAAACAGCGCTTTTTTCCCCCCACATACGCACGACTGGAAGGAGTGGAAGCGGTCGACTGTTGCATAATAAAAGCTCCGCTGCTTTCGAGCCATGTGTCGCGCTCGTTCAGCGGCCTCCTTTCGCTTCGACGACTTTCAGCCTCACCCTGCTTCATTCTAATGCGTTAACAAATCATTAGTTCATCCATGAACATGATTTCTGCCCGAGTCCCGTCGGATTGCATTGGCTGTGGGGATGAAGATGACAACTCCCATGATTCCACACTCAGTCACGCCGTCATCAAACTACGCCTTTGTCTCTTTGTTTATTTTGAATACGCGCCCTCTAGCGGAAACTTGAACTCTAACGAAAATTACATATTGTGCCTTTAACAATATTTACGTAACAAAAATAAAACCTTTCCTGGACAAAAAGAAGCTACAAAAAAATACATAAAACAAAATGTACTACTGCTATTAATAATTATCAAATATAAAAAAGTTTTTCAAAATGCTTTGTAGCAACTTATAATGTAATAGCTGCACATAATTTAAAAACTGCACATAATGTAATAAGTATTACATTATTATTGTAATAAAATATTCATAATGTAATAATTTTCTCAGAACGTAATAAAATCTTGAGCTCAAAATGTAATAATTCTTACATAAGAAATTGATTACATTTTAAACTCACCAAAAATATTGTCATGTCATAGGCTAATTGCTACCTGGTCTCATGGCAAAAACGTAGCCTATCTGGGTGCACTTTTTTGCGAGACTCGAAATACGTACCAATAAGTACATATCACTGTAGTTTCTAAGAGAAATGAACACTAGAGGCAGTAAAACTCTTCTTTTTCACACAGATGTACAGAGTTTTGATTAATAAAGCATAAATTTAAAATTACTTGAAGAATATTATGTTATTGTCACGGTGTGGTGCGGGAGAGAAGCACGAGTACGAAGAAGATCACAATATAAAGTCTTTAATAATCCACATAAGGGTAGCAACCACACGTATTTATAGATGAGACCGGACAAACAACCACTGAACAGAATGCAACTTATATGGGGAACGTAAATGAGGATAACGACTAGACACACCTGAACATAATGACACAATCAGCAGAGACAGAAACTAGGTCACACAGAGAACATGAGGAATGAAAAACACAAAACGTCCGTAAATGTGACATCTCGCCCCCCTCCCGGAAGGCGCGACCTTGCGAAGAAAAAGGGATGAGACGGAGGGGGACTACGGAGGAGGACAAAGGAATGGATGTGGGATGGAAAAAGGTGATTAGAGAAGGTTCAGGAGGTGGCCGGATGACCGGGAGGACGACGAACAGCAGAGTCCAGGGTGGTGATGACGAAGGGAGGAGCCAGGGTGACAACAGAAAGGGAACCAGAGCAGGAGGAGGAGACAGGCGGGACCCAGGCCACAGCCATGATGGCAGCCCACAGCGGAGCCGACGGAGGGAGGAACCATGGTGGAGGAAGGACTGACTGACGGCGGCGGAGCAGGTGGTGGAGGAGCCCGAGGCGGAGAAGGAGAGCCAATGAACCAGGGCGACACGAGAATCCGGAGGGCCAAGGCAGGGATCCGGAAGGCCGCGGTGGAGCCGGAGCGACTGAGGACCAAGGTGGAGCCGGAGGGAAGGAGGAGCCCGACAGAGCCAGAGGGACAGAGGGACGATGTTGAGCTGGAGGAGGGGAGTCCCATGCTGCCCACACACACCATATCGCGACTCCCAATACTGGGACAGGGGAACGACATCCATGGTCGTTTCAGGTTTGTTGAATTGTTCAGGGCAAATAGATAATTCTGGGCAGGCAGATACTTCAGATACTTTATAAATGCATCATTCATTCATTCATTCATTCAGGGCAGACAAATGATTCAGGGCAGGCAGAGAGTTCATATGAAGGCAGGAGAAAAGGGGGCATGTCTGCATATATGCCCCCATCACAGTCCATAGAGCGCTGCTCACCCTCAGCCATGGAGCAGTGGGCGGAGCTTCCCACCACGCTCTCGCTGTTCATAGCGCTCTCCACCGTGGCGAGCTCTGTTGCAGGCTCTCGCACCTGGTCTGACGTTGCGTGCTCTGGCTCCGCACGGAGTATGGTGACGCACTTGAGAAGTGAGGAGCTCCGGTTCGAATCCCGTGTAACTACGGTTTGACAAAACAGATCAAATCTGCATATAAGGAAGTTCAAATGGCACGGTTGCATGAACACATTTTTATATCAGTTTTGCATTTGTTAACACTACTGGGTAGGTTTAGGGTTGGGTTTGGTGTAGGGCATATTTCCAACATGATAGAGCATTAACTTTTAGCTGCAGTCCCCGCATATTTGAATTCTGAACCACTGCAATACGTAGCCTATCTGAAGCAACGTAATAAAAACGCAGCAATACGTACCTATATCAACGTAATAAAAACATGCCAGGGTTCACATATTGAACCTGTTTTAGCGCCACTCAGTGGACATTTCTCTTTGAAACTGCAGTGAAACGTGCAGTAAAGTACGTAAAAACGGTGTTGGAGAAAAGTACCCAGAGGTACATATTTTTATGAGACCAGGTTGCATAATTGTAATAGGCTTTTTAAACATACAAACATTGGTTTAAACTACCTACGAAATGCACCAGATTTAAATATTCATGCATTTACTATTATTATTATTATTATCATCATCATCATCATCATCATGGTACAATACTTATTATATATATACATAAGACGAAGACACTTAGGCTTTAGTTAGAAGATAATATATATATACATATATATATATATATCCTTTTAGAATTAATTTGTTTGTGTTGGTGTGTGTGTGTGTGTATACACAAACAAAATAATTCTAAAAGGAAATATATATTTCTTTTTAGAATTAATTTGTACATGAATGGATTAAGCAAAGCAAATATGTTCACGTCTGAGATTCATTTGAGCATTTATTTAGAATAAATAAATTATAACTGAACTTTAGTGAGGGGACATTGTTCCTCTTTGCATCATGAGAAAAAAAAACCTTTTCTTAAAATTGTGAATGCATTACAGATAGCCTAGAATACGTGCAAAATGTGCTCCCTTTATAATTTCAAATGCACTGAGCCTGTCACTCATCTCAGTTCACCGGTTCAACGGACGTGTCTGTAATTTGGCTACACTGCTCAGTGCTGCAAACTTTGTAAATAGAAACATCTGACGCTCTCCAGAGCGGAAATGCAAATATGCACAGAAGAGTTGCCAAACATGTTATTATTACAGTTTCAACTAAGGGTGCTCTTGGGTTTTTTTGTGTTTTTTTAGCTCCCTAAACTAGGCGTGACACCATAAACTGCTTTCCATATGGATTTAATATGGAATGCTACTTAAATACAGTTGGCAATCCTACTTTGCATGTTTTAAAGGGGTGGTTCACTTTTTTTTCTAGGCTTGATTGTGTTTATGGGGTGCAGTCTAACATGTGTTAATGCTTCTTTTTTTAAAAACGCATTATTTTTCACATAATTTACCTTTATTCCACACTGCTCTGTCCCTTCTCTGAGAAACGGGCTGACCTTTTCCTGTTTTTATGAAGCCCCACCCTCAGAAATAGGCGATGGGCTCTGATTGGTTAGCTTGTCCAGTGTGTTGTGATTGGCTAAACCGCCTCTAGTGCGCATCTAAACATCCCGCCCCTCACCTCAGCGGCATGTGCTCCGGTTGTATTGTAAACAATGGCATTGTTAATATCGCTTATCAGTTTGAGCCCGATTGAGAAGCAGAGGATATTATTGAAGAGGATCGTGCAGAACCTGTGCAAGCATGGCTTTTAATGGTAGGCCTATGTTTTTTGTTTGTTGTTGTCTCATACTTTTAGATATGCTGTTATTTGTAAATGCTACTGCTTATGTTGGCTTTTAATATACGGTTTTATCCTGATTAAAACTTTAATACAGTACGGCAACTACACATGTGTCCATGTATAACGCTTCTCATAGCTATGTGAAAATAAGTGTATAATTGGAACAGTTCATTGTTGGAGCTGAGCTGAATGTGAGAGAGGGAGAGAGAGAGAGCGTGTGCAGAGCATGGGGACGCGAGGAACAGTATTAAGAATGGCGGCTTTAGAACATTGATTTTGAAACTTGTGAATCCATTAGAATCGTTAGAAGACAGAATCGCGATTCACATATGAATAGATTTTTACGTGCACCTCTAGTTTTCTCTTCCTCTTCTCTAAAGCAGCGCAGCATGGCCTCGCCCCCTTTGCTGCCTTTTCCTGAGGGCGAATATTTATCTGGGTTTGTGATGTCATGAACCCGGGAACTCGTTGTAGTCCCTTACCAGCCATTTTTGTAGGCATTAAAAGACAGAGACATTGTCATAACAGGCAGGGTCCAGACAATGGCAAACAGGTATATGGCGGGCAAAACACAAGAATAGTCCTAGGGCTAGCGTAGGTCGACGATCGGCAGACAGAATCACAGGGGCGAGACTAGAGGGATAAATCCAGGGAGACGGGCAAAGATCAGAACTGAGGAAACCGACAAGACAAGGCAAGGCAAGGCAAGGCAAAACAAGGAAACACAGGAAGGAAACAGGAACTAGGAAAACTAACAGGCTAAGCAGTACTCGGCAGTGAATGGTAGTTTGAGTGAGTGTTATATAGTGAGTGAGTGATGTGAAACAGCTGTGTGCAATCAGTGAAAACAGCTGTGTGCAATCCGTGCTGAGTGCAATCAGTGCAATGAATGATGGGATATGTAGTCCGGGATGATAAGCAACAGTAGGTGTCGGTAAATGCACCTAAAGCTGGTTTGCCAACCGCCGTAAAACGTCAAAGAAGAAGAAGAAGAAGAACAGTAGGTGTAGTGCGAGAGTCAATGTAATGGAAAGGGTGACCTCTGATGGTAAGCAGACGGAAGTTCATGGACCGGATTCTTCCGTTTGCATTGAACTTTCAGCTTCGTAACTTTGCAGATATTGTTTATGTGGTTCCGGGCAAGATGGCGTGTTGAACAGTCACTCGCGTAAGAGACGGAAGCAAAATTGTCCCAAATCTTGATTTTCTGCTTATGAAGACGCTCCAAACTATTAAAAAAGTATGATCAAACCGGCCAGACTGACAATTAAAGAGGGGGACAGTGAAAAGAAGCAAGCTGCGATGAGCACTAAGATTTTCGAACAATCTGCCGACCATGACTACGATATGGAGGTTAGCACAATCACTAAAAGAAAAGACTCCACGCCGACAACTCCGAGTAAGATTCCAGCTGGGAAAATGAGGTCTCTAACCTGACCATACTGGAAGCCATTCAGAGTTTGGAAATAACTTCAATGAGCAACTGACACAACTTCGAGAGCAAGCTAAACAGAGTAGCAGCATGATTGCTAGCCTAACGAAAGCCGTGCAGTTCAATGCTGAAGAAGTTAAGGAATGCAAGGGGAAAGTTATCGAGCTGGAAAAGTGTAACGAACGTCTGTGCAAAGAAAATCAAGAGCTTAAGGAGAGAATCAGGGACTAGGAGAGATACAAGATGCGATAGTGTCTGAAACTGAAAGGCTTGTCAGAAAGAAAGGACGAGAACGTTAGAGCCTACGTCATACAACTGTTCAGTGAGATCGCCCCTGACATGGAACAGCGACAGCTCGAAGAAGCAATCGACATTGTGCACAGAGGCGGACGAAAGGAAGACAACAGGAATAGACATGTAGTTGTCTTATTTGTCCGGAGACTTGTCAAAGAGGAGTTATGGCGTCGCTGCAAGGATGCCCCGGTATGCAGAGAGAAAGGCGTCCGCCTCGCCGAGATGCTACCGCTAGAGGATCGAGAGGCAAGGAAAAAACTCTGGCCGCAAATTGAACAGGCTCGTCGGGATGGAAAGCGTGCTTACTACCGCGGACCGTACGGATACATAGAGGGTCGTCGAATTGGTTAAACGAAGGAAAGGTTTGATCTACTGACACTAGATGTAAAAGGAGTGTGTTAAGAGGACATGGGACTATTTTTGTATTTGTTAATCAGCGTAAATAAGCTTTAAACGCTTTTTCTTCGTTTTATAGTTATCTCATTATCTTCAGCAATGTTCAATTGTTCAATCTCATTTGCTTCATTAAACGTGAGGGCTCTAAAAGATTTGGTCAAAAGAAAAGCACTATTTTTATTTTGTAAAGGGCTTAAACCACAATGTCTGCTATTACAAGAAACTCATTCTTCCGAATTGGATGTTAAGTTCTGGTCTAACCAATGGGGTGATCGAATACTGTTTAGTCATGGGACCAATAAGTCTGCTGGTGTTGCAGTTTGTTTTAATAGGTTTCCAGGTGATATAATAGCATGCAGGACAGATAGCCAAGGTCACTTGCTGATGGTGGTTTTAAAAATTGATGGTTGTTTTTTCATACTAACTAACGTATATGGTCATAGAACTATTGCCCAAAATAAACAAATGCTTGAAGAAATTACAAACACTTTATCAGAGCTCAAAACAGTTTATCCTACAGGACTTTATTCTCATGGGGGTTGACTGGAATATGGCACCTGACGAATGGGAAGACAGATGGCCCACTAAATTTGACAGCTACCACTTTAACCATACAATAGGGGAATTTATGAATAAAAATCACCTGATAGATATTTGGAGAAGTTTAAATTCAGGAGTAAAACAATATTCCTGGTTTAAACCTAATAACACCTGTAAATCCAGGATTGACTACTGGCTTGTGGATTACTCGTTTAGAGAATTTGCCTCAGACATCTTGATTTCCAAAGCCCCGCTAATAGATCATTGTATTGTAGAAATTAAATTAATTCAAGTTGATAGAATAAGGAAAAATAAAAGCTACTGGAAATGTAATTCTGGTCTGTTAAAAAATAAAGAATATTGTACAAAGATAAAATAAATAATAATTGAAATTGAAAATAATGAGACTATAAATAGTCTTTGCAGTAAATGGGAATTTGTAAAATATAGAATTAGAGAAAGTTCCATAAAGTTTAGTAAGAAGATTGCCTTGGAAAAAAAAGAGAAGAATGTAACCTGTTCCAAGAAATTAGTAAATACTGTGATAAGGCAGTATTAAACAGTGAAGATAAAGACAAACTATTGATATTGCAGTCCAAATTAGACGATATGTATTGCAAAAGAGCTCAAGGTGCATTTGTGAGATCGCGAGCAAAGTGGATAGAGCAAGGAGAAAAGAACACCTCGTACTTCAGTAATTTAGAGAAGAGAAGACAGGAAAATAAGGCAATATCAAGTTTACTGATAAATGGAGCAGAGTGTAAGGATAATAAAACTATTGAGAAGACCGTTTTCACATTTTATAATAATCGCTACACTTCTGCATATTCCCAACTAGATTCCTCAAATTTTGTAAATAGTATTAAAGACTTCATACCCAAGATTGATGATTCAATTAAAGAACTTTGTGAGTCAGATTTAAGAATTGAAGAACTGGATGACGTGAGTTTGGGATTATCATTGAATAAATCCCCGGGTACCGACGGGCTCACAGCCGAATTTTATAGATTCTTTTGGAAAGATATAAGACGTTTGTTATTTAAGGCAATTCAAGAATGTATAGCAAAGAACGAATTAATGACAACCATGAAGCAAGGCCTAATAATACTTATTCCTAAACATGGCAAAGACAAAAAAATTGTTAGATAATGTAAGGTCAAAAATTATCAAAGACTTCTGCTTTCCTGTCCCAAACCTATCTTCAGTAACAAAAGGGCCATTTGGAATTCCTGAAGGCACAGAGGTGCTGATAGTGATCAAGGCCTGTAGGCCAACATGTGTATACACCGGGGGTCTGCTAATTGTCACACCTTTTGCCCAGTGGGTGAAGTTGTAATCTGCTGATTGGTCAGTTTGAATGTCTCACATTTGGTTTTTAGTCACATGGTCAAGGAAGGGATAAAAGAGGACTGTAACTGATGCTCTGTCTTTTGCTGGAAGATCTATTCATAATAACATACGATTGGTACTAGATTTGATTGATTACAGTCATACATTTGTAGATCAGGGTTTCATTGTATTTTTAGATTTCTACATAGCATTCGATTCGGTAGAACATCCCTTTATTTTAGAAACTTTAAATCATTTTGGTTTTGGACATCATTGTATTTTTAGATTTCTACAAAGCATTCGATTCGGTAGAACATCCCTTTATTTTAGAAACTTTAAATAATTTTGGTTTTGGACAGAAATTCACAAATTTAATTAGTCTACTTTACAATGATATCAACAGCTGTGTTTCTTTGGAGCATGGCACATGTTCACGATTTACAGTCAAGAGGGGCATTAGACAGGGCTGCAACAGCTCGCCTTTATTATTTATATTGGTTGCTGAACTATTGTCTATCATAATTAGAATGAATAAATCTAATGGCTTTAACATCATGGGAAAACACATCATAATAAGTCAGTTTGCAGACGGTAGAACATCCCTTTATTTTAGAAACTTTAAATAATTTTGGTTTTGGACAGAAATTCACAAATTTAATTAGTCTACTTTACAATGATATCAACAGCTGTGTTTCTTTGGAGCATGGCACATGTTCACGATTTACAGTCAAGAGGGGCATTAGACAGGGCTGCAACAGCTCGCCTTTATTATTTATATTGGTTGCTGAACTACTGTCTATCATAATTAGAATGAATAAATCTAATGGCTTTAACATCATGGGAAAACACATCACAATAAGTCAGTTTGCAGACGATACAAGATGAAAGACTACTTCTAAAAGATGAAAGGCAGATCTCCACAGCGTTAGATTCAATCAGTCAATTCTCGAAAGCATCAGGTGTTACATTGAACATTAATAAATATGAAATTCTTGCTTTGAATAATCAACCGGCTCGCTTAATTGAGAATATACAGGTTAAAACAGAAGTCAAATATTTGGGCATCACGGTCACCAGACACAAAGAAGTAAGGGAAAAAGAAAATATTCTTAGAAATATTGATAAATGTAAAGCAATATTGAATTCCTGGTTACAAATTGGTGTAACAATTTTTGGTAGGGTTCTACTATCCAAGATGGAGAGTATATCAAGAGCTATTTACCCTGCCTTTTCATTAGAAATGTCAGATAACATGATTAAATTAATAAACAAGATAAATTTCAATTTTATTTGGTAGGATAAATGCCATTACATTAGAAAAGCTGACATGATTAAGAGTATTGAAGATGGTGGCATGAATGTTATAGATTTTTCTGTGATGAATGGTGTACTAAAACTGAAATGGTTGAAGTCCTTTGTTTGTCACAAAGATTATTTTTGGTTTAGCATCTCGAATGCAATTTTTCAAAAGATGGGTGGAATTGAGTTTCTATTGCGTTGTGACTATGATTTATACAAATTACCTCTAAAATTATCTAATTTTCACCAGCAAGTTCTTCTGTACTGGAACCTAATGTTTAAACACAACTTTACACCACATAATACACCTTTATGGAACAACAGATATATCCTGAGTAATAGGAAATCATTGTTTTTAGGTACTTGGATGGAAAAAGGTATATGGGCAGTAAGTCATTTGATGGATAATTTTGGTAATTTGTTGTATTACAATGACTTTTGTGATAAATTTAGTTTCAAGTGCCCAATTAGAGAATACAATAGAGTGATGAAGGCCATCCCAGCACCCCTGAAAACAATGATTCAACAGTTTGTAATGTACTCTAACTCTCAATCAGAAATTAGATCACTTTGTATTGAAGGGATTAATTTAAATAGCAAACAGTTTTCAAATAAGTTTATTAGAAAGGTTTTATCTAAACAGTATTATCCTAATCAACTGAAAAGAAAATATGTTCTGCAAGACTTCAGTGAGGATGGGGTGGAAAAAATAAGGAAGCGATATTTATCATACCCAATTCTTCCCAAGGCCAAAGAAGTGACATTTAAAATCTTAAACGCCATTTATCAATCCAATTGCTTTTTACATGAGATATTTAATTGGGAAAATAATTCATGTGGATTTTGTGAGAAAGACATTGAAACAGTAGAACATATTTTCTTTCAGTGTGAATTTGTATATGAATTTTGGCTTTCATTTCAAAGTTGGATACAAAATAAAGATATATCGCTGCATCCTTTGAATGTGACCTCAATTAAAGTTGGAGTGTTTATAAATGATAAAATGTAGAATTTTTAATAAATAACCTGATTGTGTTAGGCAAACACTTCATCCACAGATGTAAGTATAAACCCCATTTCACTGGATTGAAGAATGATTTGAAGTTATTTGCAAAATCCCTTCAATGGATGATGGACAGAAATGCTTTGAAACTTCTTTCTGCTTTGGACTTATACATGTTATTAGATTAAGACCCTCACCCCCTTTTTATTATTATTATAATTTTTTTTTCTCTGTATTGTTTTTTTTCTTTTTCTTTAAATGCTTAAATGGCTGTTTAATAAAAAAAAAATAAAAAAAAGATATTGTTTATACTCAAACAGCAACACACTTTCTCTGTGTCAGACTTAACTTTGTTTGGTTTTCGTCTTCTAAATCAGTGTTTCCCAACCTTTCTTTAGTCGCAGCACCCTTTGGAAATTTTAACAAATTTGAATTTCTAACTTCGATATGATAATTTGAAAAGTATAGATATTCGGTACAACAGGGAATAACTGCAGAATATAATGTCATAGAGATATTTGTAATATTATTTTTAAAAAGTGTCTATCAATGGTGGCAATCAGTAGGCTAATTTCTAATGAAGAGACCAATTTATATGACAGATTTTAATGTAGGCTTTTATTCATATGTAAACATTGTGAGATAGCTAGTTATAATGGTAATTAAACAAAGTTTTACTCACTCAGTGTATTTTTGATTTTACAGCTGGGTAATTTTGTTGCAGTAGCACGAGATAGCTTGATTTAAAACTTTGAATTGAATAAAAAATGACAAGGAGGCTAAGCAGTTAATAATAAAATAAGAACAAATAAAGAAATTACTAATGATAGCACAAATAAAAAAAAATCACGATAGGCCTACAAAGAAATTAATTGCTTTTTAGTTTTTCGGGTAGGTCTAACACACAGTAGGGCTATTTAGAGATTTTTTATTTTTTTGACCAATTATCCAAATAATGTTTAATCCTAGAAAGCTATTATTATCAGAGGATACGTGAGCATAACAGTTAGCAGATCAATGAATGAGAGGGCAGCGTTACCAGAGTTGCCCATTTACCACACCTTGTT
>NW_015505231.1:1080227-1081025 GCF_001515645.1 Sinocyclocheilus grahami
ACGTGTTTTCTAAACGTTTTTAACTTTTTAACTTTGCATGGCTTTCTATACATCTCTTCTGTGAGACGTGAGTGCAGCAGTAATATTTGTCCGTCTAGCTGAATATGTGAATATGCGTTCTGTGTGAATGGCTTGGTTTCGGTTTTAACCCATTCAAGAACTTCTCCATATTGAGCCACTATATTTCTCTAATATTTTGAATGAAGAACGCAACAGCGGCGCGTCTCGTGGGCTAGACTAACAAAACATTAAAATGCAACGATGTCACTTACATCATCATCACCGCATCTCATGCTCCACTGATGACGCTCCCTGATGCACACCTAACATTCAAATGCAAATGTTTATTTTAAATTCTACTAATATTCATTCTTTATTCACAATCTCCTCATCACAGGCAGGCACAGCACTCATTTCAGCATGTGTTTGTGTTTGTGTGTGCTGTCTGCATCACTCATAGTACGTGCCTATATCGTGCGCTATATCAAAAATATATTCTATTGATATCAAAGAAGGTGTACCGTCGATATATATCGATACCGTTTTATCGCCCAGGCCTCAGGGTTTCCGAAGAAATCTTAAAAATGTCTCAAGCGAAGAATTGCAATCCAATTATCTGTTATAAAAAATGAACAAACACAATTTTATTGTTCTATAATCTGTAAAGTACTTTAAATGTCACATATTTTACACCTTTCTGGAGTTTTATTTGAAGTCTTGATGTCCTTAAGAATATATATTTGCGGTATAAGTACTGTAGCGTCTGCGTAGAATCATGCATGATCTTTGGGGTGTTTA
>NW_015505231.1:1081035-1084699 GCF_001515645.1 Sinocyclocheilus grahami
AGATATTCGGTACAACAGGGAATAACTGCAGAATATAATGTCATAGAGATATTTGTAATATTATTTTAAAAAAGTGTCTATCAATGGTGGCAATCAGTAGGCTAATTTCTAATGAAGAGACCAATTTATATGACAGATTTTAATGTAAGCTTTTATTCATATGTAAACATTGTGAGATAGCTAGTTATAATGGTAATTAAACAAAGTTTTACTCACTCAGTGTATTTTTGATTTTACAGTGGGGTAATTTTGTTGCAGTAGCACGAGATAGCTTGATTTAAAACTTTGAATTGAATAAAAAATGACAAGGAGGCTAAGCAGTTAATAATAAAATAAGAACAAATAAAGAAATTACTAATGATAGCACAAATTATGAGCAGAAAAATTGGCTAGCGGGCTGCGAAGTAGCTAACGCTTTATTCTGCTACCCCTGCATTTTGTTCCATCCCGAGAGCGTGACGGACATCGCATGGGCAACTACAGGTGTAATGTAATACAAGTGAGCAATGTGATGCAAGTAAGCAGTGTAATGTAAGGGAGCAATGTAATATAAGTGTTAGCAGATCAATGAGTAAGTGAGTAATGTAAGGGAGCAATGTAATATAAGACACCTTGTTACAACACAGTAGGGCTATTGCAGACAGAAACAGTATAAGTGAGTAATGTAAGGGAGCAGTGTAAGTTAATGTAAAGGAGCAATGTAATATAAGTGAGTAATGTGATATAAGTGAGCCGTGTAATACAAATGAGCTGTGTAATATAAGTGAGTAATGTTGTAAATGAGCAGTGTAATATAAGTGATCTATGTGACTTCAATTATTTCTTATTAAACTGAAATTGAAGTAAAAAGTTTTTTGGAAAACCACATCCTGGCTTCAGTCTTCATTTGCTGCTGAATTGTTAACACGCATATAGAAACATAAGGAGAGCAAGAGATTGATTGTTAGAGTCAGTTTACTTTTAATTAATACTATAGTAGTTCAGTTTTCTTTACATCTTTAACTAGCCGTTAATTTATCAATTGAATGGGTGACCTATCCTCATTAATCATGAAAACATTTGCTGCCCCCCTCCCCCAATCCCCATCCATCACATTAAAATGATTGACATGCGCAAGCTAGGCATAGTTTCTGTTTATAACACGTGTTTAAAGGGTTGCTCAATGTAGCCAATCACAGACTCTGTTAATTTCTGGAACGCAATGGCCAATCAGAGGTGATTAAGTTAGAATCTACTCACCGCAGTGCTGAAATTGCGTGCTCAGGAATCCTCTCATTTTAACACATGAAGTGTAGACACTGTGAAAGATTCATTGTGCATATATTTAATGTGTTATAACAGAGCTTTATGAGATTAACTGAGATGTCAGCTTTTAGTGATGATAAAGGAAGCGCTGCTCACATTCTGCCATGCCAAACCATGCACGCAGCAGCACATGCTTGCTTTTCTGTTAAAAATAACAGTGGTTTGTGATTGTGAATGTTGATGCTTAGCCTAAATAACAAATATTTTATCTGGAGCGTTTATGCTGGTATGTTGGGGAGCTTATAGGAGATATTACAGAACCATTCATGTAAATTTCTTCGATGTACTGAAAACAAATCTATATAGATTACTTTTATGCGGGCAGGAGTGGGACAAAACATGAATGTCGCGGGCGGGAGTGGGACCAGATAAGATAAGCGGGAACTTTGGTTCCGACCACATTAGTTCCCAAGCAAAATGGAGGAGAGGTTGATTATTGCTGTGGTGGGTTTCCCAGGGACATAAATAAATACAAAATGATGCGTGGACCAAGGTGCTTGTTGGTGTTCCTGGTGAGTTGCTGATGTGCATTAACATTATAGGAATCTAATGATATAATAAATAATAGTATAATAGTCCCAGTTGACTTTTAAACCTGTAAATCAATTTTCCTGATTATACTTACATTAAGTAATGTTTATACCTGATTATACTTACTTAAGTAACATTTTCAATGCAGGACTTTTACTTGTATCAGAGTATTTTTACAGTGTGGTATTAGTGCTTTATACATTATGAGGTAAAGGATCTTAATACTTCGTCCACAACAATATTTAATGAGGTTAACTTATAACGTTACCCTGCTTGTGGTCAGTCTGCACAAGATCAAAAAGCTTGTTTGCTTTGCGACCCCTTTAAATACAAGATGAGCATTCGATCTACGTCAGAGCGTCCACGAATCTTTCTACAGCGTTGTTGGCAGGGCGGCCAGAGCGATTTTTGATGCTCTCGACGGCGGCGGTGTGAACGCACAGACAGAAGCAAATGCCAAAGTGAGCTCCCATGGCTTGGTAGCGCCGCCCTTTTTAAAGTCATCCGCTTCAGGATCCACCAATCACATTCCTTGATGAACAGCCAATACCTGCACACACGCACCAGTACACAAAACAAGACCCACACAAAAATAACAATGCCGGGGATCGTAACAAGGTCTAATTGTCTCCCGAGGCCACAGGAGGGCGCAATGAGCAAAATAATGTAGCGTATTTAAATAGTCAACGCAAGGAAGTAAGTCTATAAAAACGTGCATTACATCTAAATTAACTCATAAAATTCAAAGATCATTTCGTAAATTGCATAAACAATTATGAACAAAACAGCATCATGTATTTATGCATTGTTTAAACCAAAGAGCCGAAGCGCCATTCACACAAACTGCATTAAAAAACATATGAGACGCAGTGAAAAGAAATAAACCTCCACACATTTGTGACGTGTTTTCTAAAAGTTTAAACTGTTTTAACTTTGCATGGCTTTCTATACATCTCTTCTGTGAGACGTGAGTGCAGCAGTAATATTTGTCCGTCTAAAAAATGCGCTGAATATGCGTTCTGTGTGAATGGCTTGGTTTCGGTTTTAACCCATTCAAGAACTTCTCCATATTGAGCCACTATATTTCTCTAATATTTTGAATGAAGAACGCAACAGCGGCGCGTCTCGTGGGCTAGACTAACAAAACATTAAAATGCAAAGATGTCACTTACATCATCATCACCGCATCTCATGCTCCACTGATGACGCTCCCTGATGCACACCTAACATTCAAATGCAAATGTTTATTTTAAATTCTACTAATATTCATTCTTTATTCACAATCTCCTCATCACAGGCAGGCACAGCACTCATTTCAGCATGTGTTTGTGTTTGTGTGTGCTGTCTGCATCACTCATAGTACGTGCCTATATCGTGCGCTATATCAAAAATATATTCTATTGATATCAAAGAAGGTGTACCGTCGATATATATCGATACCGTTTTATCGCCCAGGCCTAGTTTAGAGTTAGTTGGGAGAGTAAGAGCACAGAGCAGCGAGTGCTATTCTTCATTGTTTTTCTTCTGTTTCCTTCTGTGTACGCCATGGGTTATGGCCAGAACAGTAACCCTCTTCAGTGCTTTAAAGGTCACATATTTTACACCTTTCTGGAGTTTTATTTGAAGTCTTGATGTCCTTAAGATTAATAATAATAAAAACACTACAGTTTTGGTGGAGGATGCGGGCACATTCAAACTTGGTTTGTGAGCAAACAGTATCAATTTATTTGTGTTTTTATATTATGCGCGCTTAGAGTGAGACAAGTTGCAGCGCAAACTCACTCTTTTGGATTGGATGGTTAAAAGCCACCTCCAGTACTGTATTTTA
>NW_015505231.1:1084769-1085059 GCF_001515645.1 Sinocyclocheilus grahami
AAATGTAAACGGGAGCTTTTAAAACCTTGATCAAGTGAAATTTGCATAACAACAGTGAAGAAACCCTGTTGTCCATGATTTTTATTTTGTGTACCTGGCAGTGAAGAAATCCTGCTACACACACATTGTGCAGTTAAGTTGCACAAATGATAGAATCTGTTGGGATTGGACTCTGTGTTCTTGTGATAACTGCAGTAAAATTCCGTTAGAATGAGAATAGTCTCACACTAAACGCTATCAGTCTTAATTTCCCGATTGGAGTTAAGGCACAGTACCTTAAACTAACACTA
>NW_015505231.1:1085209-1086208 GCF_001515645.1 Sinocyclocheilus grahami
ACTCCCCCTTGTGGGCATTCTCTGCTAGGTCGACTTGGTACTCTAATTAGTTTTGATTCCAATTTCTCATCTGCTTCATTGGCCATTATCATTCTAGCCATTCTAGGTACCTGCTGTTTCATTTTTAATTTTATTTATTCATTTATTTTTATTTCTTGTTTTGTATTAGTTTTCATATTCAGTACTACTTTTGTTTTACTTTATTATCTTTTATTACTTTTATAATTTTGTTTATTTTGTTCCTTTTTTTATTATTTTAATTTTTTAATTTTTTTAATCAGGGTTCTCTCTCCCTTTTTCTCTCTCACTTTACCACTCACTTATTTAAATTTAGTTTAAACAGTGTTTGAATTCAAATTTAAAGTAAATTTCTGTATTCTAGCCATTTTTGTTCACCTACAGGTAACACTCCCTCTAGTGCTTAGTTGGTGAAGTGACAGTTGCCTCCACGGCGGGTCACAGTGAGCTGCCACGGGATCCAAACTGAATCACCTCAATCCATCACTAAGCCTAGCCATAGAATACTAACCCATATAGCTATCAAAACCCCAAAATCAGGTTGCTCCTCAATCTTAAAGGTAATTAGCCACTCCACAGGCTGCCACACTAGATGTTATGACCCAGCAGCGCCCTCTACTCGGTAGGCCCTGTCATAACCCCTAACAGCAGTAAAAGGCTTAAACCTGCTCTCTTCTCTATCTCTCCCTGTGTTTTGATTTGTTGGTTTGTTTGTTTTTAATTTTGTTCTGTTTTGTTTGCCTAGAGACCGAGGTGCCCCCCCCCCCACAACAATTAGACACACCTCGCCATTTGCGACCGAGATAACAGGTGTCTGGTCTACACCTGTTATCTCAGGTGTAGACAGTGTACAACTGTTTGTACTCCTCAAGCAGACTGTGCATAGAACATATAATTACTATAATTGCTGCCTGTTAATGCTGTAAAGACTTGCAATGGCCTTTTCGTGCTGTCCCTCTCTCCCTCTCTCTCTCTCTCTCT
>NW_015505231.1:1090379-1090871 GCF_001515645.1 Sinocyclocheilus grahami
GCACCTACTCTGCCCCCATCTGGCCTGTCATCAAATCAAACTGCAAGTGGCGGCCGACTATAGGAAACTGAATCAACAGATGCCATTGTCGTGATGGCCGATGACCCAGCTGGAACAGGAGATACCAAGAATCAGAGGAGCCACAATCTTCTCCACTCTTGATGTGGCCTCAGGATTTTGGACTATACCAGTGCATCCAGATGACCAACACAAGCTGGCTTTCACCTTTGGCAATCGGCAGTACACCTTCACCAGGTGCCCATTCGGCTATGCCAACTCACCAGCCGAATTTAACATCTTCCTCAACAAAGCATGCCCGGATGCCAGGGTAAGAGGGAACTTAATCTATGTTGACGACCTTCTGATGAAACACACGACGGTGACCGATCACCTGAAAGAAATTGACCACGTCCTGCACCAACTGACCGCCGCCAGTGCCAAGATTGCCCTCCACAAAGGACAATGGTGCAAAACCAAGGTCAATTACGTGGG
>NW_015505231.1:1098735-1099237 GCF_001515645.1 Sinocyclocheilus grahami
CCGTGAGCCTATCTACCCTGAGGCAACATGTAAGGGAGATCCAGACTGAGATGCCCCAGCTGAGAGAACAACTCACACTACAGGGCCAAACCCTACAGACTATAGGCAAATCATTGAAGGGCACCCTGGTTGTTCTGAACACCCACAGTGTCCTGCTGAACCAAACTGTGAACTCCGTGAAACAGTTATTCTCTGTGATACAGAATGATGTTGCCCAAACTCAGCTGGGCACCGCACTGATGTCTAACATGCTCCGTGAGGTGAGCGCTCCTCCATCGACAGCCTAGCCATGGGTAGAATTCCTCCGTATCTGGTGCCCCTGAGCCTAGTACAAACAGTGTTATCCTCTGTAACTACCCGTCCAGCTGACCCTCTTCAAGCCCACCTTGCCTACTCCCTGGGAGGGTCCATCCTGCTACATGTCGACCCCGAGCAGAGCGAGATGCCGTTTCTTCTAAATCTACCCGTCATTGAATCCGACAACATTTACAGACTCAAAGAC
>NW_015505231.1:1099247-1123750 GCF_001515645.1 Sinocyclocheilus grahami
TTCCCCTTTTTAGAGCTAATAAATAATAATAAACGTTACAGTACAGTGAATGTAAGCATTGTCATGAATTCGTTCCCATTTGTAAAATAGCCAGTTGTAGGCTAACCCGATCTCATGAAAGTGCGTATAGCACGGTTTTCTGCTTCTACATGACGAAATTTTTCTATGCAGAAATTGACTTTGGCATGCAAAAAGACTTATAAATTCATAATTAACGGCATGGGTTCAGTCGACAGAAATACGGAACACACAGGCCTATAATAACTGCTGAAATGTTTGCGGGGCAAATCTCAGATCAGTCTGAGCGCTCATGGTACTCACAGTGCGTACAGCCGTACACCTGCAGGCACCACAGACTCGGACGGTTGTCGTGGTAATAAACAGCAAACGTTAGCGTGTCAGCGCTTAATGTGCATATCCTATATGAAAAGCATTTTAGGGGGCCCTTGGCTTTTGGGGGCCCAAGGACGAAATTTTGGTAGGCGACGAAAGGACGCCTACCTTTGCCTAATGGGTAAGTCCGCCCCTGCCTATATAAATGTGCATATCCAATCGTTTGTGCAGAGAGTGGAAGCTGAAGCTCTGCAGGACACGGAGGCGCCAATATTGAAAACTTTAAATTACTACTTTAAAACGAAATAATTCAAATAGAAAATAGACTCCTAATAAAATAAACTCTTTCATTGTGTAATCCGTGCATTTCTCTCTAAAGGCACATCCAATTAGGAGATGGAGTCATTATTTTCATCACTATAATTGATGGAAGGCCCGCTTATAATTTGCGTTTTATTATATAATTCCGTACAGTTAAAAAATAAAACACTAATTATAATGGCATATATGTAAAAATAGCCAACAAATGCATTGTTGTAGGCTAACCCGATCTCATGAAAGTGCGTATAGCACGATTTTCTGCTTCTATTTGGCGTAATATTTCTATGCAGAAATTGACTTTGGCATGCAAAAGACTGATAAATACATAATTAATGGCATGGCTGATTCAGTCGACAGAAATACGGGACACACAGGCCTATAATAACTGCTGAAATGTTTGCGGGGCAAATCTCAGATCTCAGTACAGCCGTACACCTGCAGGCGCCACTGACTCGGACGGTTGTCGTGGTAACAAACACAGTAAACAGCAAACGTTCGCGTCTCTGCGCTTAATGCGCATATGCAATATGAAAAGCGTTTTAGGGGGCCCTTGGCTTTTGGGGGCCCAAGGTGGTCGCCTACCTTTGCCTAATGGGTAAGTCCGCCCCTGCCTGTGTGTCAAAAAGTGACGCAGAGGGTCCTGACCAAGCATCAATATGTGACGTGTTGGGAGTGAACATGTGCAACAACCAGTGTTAACTAGTGAGTATGAGAAACCAACTCACACTGACTAATAATTACATTGTCTGCAAAAAGCCCACAAGACCCTCCCCCCCTCTCTCTTTCCTTCCCTCCGTCTATCATTAAACTTTCTTTCAAAGCTCTATAAAATATTCAAATATGGAGACTGAACATTTTAAAATATAATTTCTATTTATTAGCATAAAAACTGCACATTCAAATAATTAACTTCACTTCCCATATTTAAATAAATATGCATGTAAAAGGAAATCTTCACCATTCAGACACCTGTGCCTCCATGACACGGAAACTAGCAGACCGTGGAGAGATTAGTCAGTGTACAAAGTGCTGTTGTTTGATCAAACACCCTCCCCATCATAGGACATAGCAGCACACGTCAGTACAGAGACAGAGAGATGAGCAATACATGTAAGTTTACCTTTGCTTCTTTATTGTGTTTGAGACTTTAACTTAGTTGTTCAGTTAATTTACCACTGAAACTTTAAAAATATGTTGTAAATGTGTTGACTTACAAGATGTTTTGTACAGATGGTACATGCTTTACAACTAAATAATAAATGTGACATTTGCTTTAACTGAAGATATTTTAAACTCTGATATAGCCGAAACCAAGTATAAATTGTTAAAATTAAACACCTTCACTACGCATTCCCAAATCTAAGTGCAATTTGCGTGTAAGTGAAATTTAAAAGTTGATTACATTTTAAATTGTATTATATCAAAACTGTGGAATCTAACTATCTTAAATGTCTAAGTGAGGTACATAATAGCTAATAGTTAAAGACCTTTATAAAAACATAAAATATAAATAACTTACTTAAACTTGGTGATTTAAAAAATAATCAGAAGAAGAAATGTAAGAAAATGAGGAAGAAATGGAAAACAAAATGTAAGTGGTGCTTGCCATGGCAACACTTGGCACTGGGCAGTTGCTAGGTTGTTCTGAGTGTTTACAAAAGAGCCAACACCCATGTCACCCAAAGCTTGTTGCTGAGATATGGCTTGTACATGTTGCTATACGGTTGCTAGGGTTTGGCAAGACAGCTGCCAGGGTTATACTTCCAGAGTACTTGGCTGCCTGAATTAAATGAGCCAATCCTTGTGTCAGTATAAGCACTATGGGCCCCAAGGCTTATAAAAGTCATAACAGACCTCTCCTCTATAAGAATTTGACAACCCATTCATGACGATGTGACAAACAGTGTGGGATGAGTTATGCACTGAAGTTTTGTCTCGAAAAATTAGACTATAGTGCACCACTAACTAGAACAGAAATCACAATATGATGGAATATTTTACATAATTAAATTTAAACAATAAACTTAGACTTTAAATGAAACTCTCTTTACATATGTAACAAAACTAGAGAAATATTAATAATTAAAAATTTTCAGCTGAAGATCTCCTGATCATCTATGAGGCAGAGGCTGAGCAGTGGGCATCGTACCTGCACTTCCATCTGGTAGGCCCCATTCCTGAGGCTGGCATCTGTTGTTATGATATTGCTTTGGTGACCAGTCGCCGGGATGACTTCCTGCGACTTGGTGGATACAAATGTAAGCTGCTTATCCTGTCGCGTGGCATGCTGGAGGGGCTATGCCAGCTCCGGCGGTTCTTTCTGGCTCGTGTATTGCGACCAGAGACCAGTGTGGTGATTCTCTTGTGTGGAGTAGAAAGCTTGGATCCTCTGCTAGAGCTGGTTCCACTGAAGGGAGATCAGTGTCTCCAAATCTCCAGCGAGCAAGAGCCCCAGGACTATCAACTGGCTGTGGCAGAGATTGTACACAAAGGTAAGAAAGTTTGGGAAGTTTTAGAATTGGAATGATAACAAAAAGAATGTAGATTTGATCCCCAGTATATTACTAATATAAATGTTTGAATATTCACAAAACATTTAACATATTTAAACGTTTTAGTAACACTCTATTTCCTGTTTTTTTCTGTTTTTTTAAACATATTTTTTAAAAAATTCATTCTAAATATATGTTTGCAGTTGTACTCTTTATACATTATACATATATTATTTATTCTAATTTTATTTATACTTTTAGCATTTACACAAAATATACAGTATTTTTAGAGTGGAAAAATAAAAAAAGCCACAAAGTGCATTTTGTAATATATTTGACATTTGAAGGTTAAAACTATATGTGTGTAAGTGTGTGTGTGTGCACAATCATGTACCAAGCCGAGAACAAGCCTTACCTCGGCCAGTTCTTCTGGAATTTTCCATTGATTCTGACTCTATAGTAGTTAAACATGAGATAGAATTAGTTTTGGGTATATATATAACAGGCAGTCTTTGTTCTGATTAGTCAATTGTTTGTTCCAGAGCAAATAGTTTTGGCTGAGGGCAAAGTTTCATAACTTTATATTTTTAGACCCAACCAACAAATGCATTGACCAGCGGGAAATCCCCATAACCTTTGAAAGGATACTACAACAAACATATCACTTGGACATTCAAACTAATGTTTTATTATGAATATGTGTTTGACATGAAGAATGAATGCTTTATCAGATGCAGTTAATCATACTCGCAGTCGATCCCTCTCATAATATTCTATGCCAGGGATGTCCAAACCTGCTCCTGGAGGGCCAGTATCCTGGCCCAGTGGCATTACAATTAAAATTTTATGACATTATTATTATTATAATTTTTTTTTTTTAGAATTAAACTGTACATACATTTTTGTGTTCTGAATTAGGTAACTCTAATTCTGTGGTTGTTTCTTATTTATTTACATAACTGTGTTGTCGAGCTGTTGTATAAAAACGTAATATCACACTAATACCCATGTGATATGGCTTTATATCAGCACGGCTGTGATCACAATACTTGGTCTGCGGTGTCATGCTTACTGCTGAATCACCATGCTGATATAGTACACACTTACTGGTTGTCACAAGGGCTACCACCGTGGTGCCTTTAATTAAGCCCAAATTGCCCCAGCTGGGCTCTCCCTGTAGTAAATAGTGTAGTAAAAATTAATACAATTAATAAATATTTACCTCATAGGTCTCACAGGTCAAGGTTCTATAATTTTAACTCTTATAAAGGAATCTACTGTGACTGAAGAGTGTTTTTATGTGGCATGTTAGTGTTTTTCATTTTGTGGCATTCAGAAACCCTGATGTACAAGGAGGTCCAATTTAGCAATAGTAAGAATGACTTATATACTTATAGTGAATTGTCCAAGAAAGCTCACAGTGAATTGCAGGTCTACCCTGGCGTTATTAAAGTGCCCCTATTATGGATTTTTGAAAATTACCTTTCATGCAGTGTGTAACACGGCTCTAAGTGAATGAAAACATCCTGGCAAGTTTTAAATCTGAAAGTGCACCGTATATAAAGTTACTGTCTCTCAAAAGAAAGAGTCGACTCTGAATCATTGAAACAAGTCCTTTTTAAAACAAATCCCAAGCAGTCAACGAAAGACGTCAACATGAAACATTAGCATATTGCCCACCCACTTGTTGGTCTTTTCGCTTTGGTCTGAATGAAAACACAAATTCATTCTTTGCCACTAGGTGCCGCTTTTGGAGCGGTAAAATAGCAGTTTCCCTGGTAATGCTGTACACAAAGCAGCACTGCGCTCACAAACGCTGCTTTATCAAGCATTACAGGCATGATGAAACGAAAATGAAACCAATCGGACCAATCACAGCAGATTAGCGTCATGCAAAGGAGGGGTTTGGAAAAACGAATCGTTTGGGAGTCGTTGAGCAAATAGGTAAAAAATAAATGCATATTATAAGACAATGAAAGTGTTTTTTTGACCTTGCATGCATGTCAACCTGTTGTTGGGGACTCCCAAAACCAAAATATGAACCTTTCATTACCCATAATTGGGGCACTTTAACCCCTCATGCAGAAGCTGCATTGTGACAAGTAGCTTTTTTTTTTACAGGTTAAGTAACACCGGGGGAAGTTTAATCAGGTTTACATTTCGCTACTGCTTGGTGGTCCTGGAGACTGTAATTACAGAATCGTGTGAGGAAAGGAACAGAGACTTTTTCTGGCACGTGTGAGACTTTATTATCCTGCCGTGACTTGACAGACAATTGCCATCATCCCTTAACTACATCACAATCTGAAGTTCTTTTGTGAATAGACGACTGGACACTAGTACAGACAGCCCAGTGCTGTTTCATGTGCATTTTTACTTTTGTCTAGCTAAACCAATTTGGACAAACTGTTTGACAGATTCTGAAATTTCAAACACTGAGAGTGGATTTTAACTGCCTTTATTGCTATTAATTACAGGGTGTATTACACACAGTTTGTTACATGACAGGTGTAAGTACTTATATGGTGTCTGCCCAATAGCAGTGCATCATGAACCTGAAACAGTTTGTTGTTAATTCTGCAGCAGTACAAAGTGTGCCACATGTTGCCATGAGGAAACTGTGAACTGTATTACCATTTGCGGAAGAAGCAGCGAGTGAAATTATAGTGTATCTGCTACAATAATTTGTAGATTTAGATCCTTGTATCAAACCAGGGTATCATGTGTCAGGTATAATGTAGAGACAAGTGTTTCACTGCATTTAAAACATACACAGCTACTTCAAACTCCATCTTAAAAATCAGCTATTTAAGTAAAATGCAAATAATCTCAAAAAGAGTGGTTAGTTTCACCTGTAGTTTTACATACTATATTACTCTTCAAATATAGTCTTAATCATCGTTCAGATTATAATGACAGCAAAGCAGTGGTGTGTCCATTTGCTGTTCTTTCAGCAGTAACCCGGGTATAGTTTGGTGCAATGAGAAGAGCTGCTTTGCTGACGGATGTTTCAGCACAGGGCACGCAATATGCAAATACATTCACTTCCTCATGCGTCAAACTCAGTACTTATCACTGAATATGTAAATTTTGATAACCTCCTCTGAGAGTAATTTACCACGCTGTTACCAAACAGTCACTTTTATCATGAGAAAAAGGTTTTCTTTAGCAGTTCTTATTGTAATGTAGCAGGCAGAAAAGGCAGACAGAAACATGGATCTAAGTGCAGGAATTTAATAAATGACACCAAACAGCAAACAGCAGCAGAGCACACAAAAGCAACATGGAACACTTGTTTTTAGATTCATTTAAAAGTAACAGTAGCTCTAGTAACAAATGGGACTGAAAAAATACCAGTAACATTTATATAAATGTCTGCACTATTAAACATTAAATACATTTTATTTTACTTTAAACTTGGATTAAGGAATTTCACAATGCACCTGCAGGTTTTCAGTGGCTAGTCAATCAGGTTTTATTTTATGGATTTTACAGGATTCATTTAAAGTGGTAGTTCACCTAAAAATGAAAAAAAATGCCATCATATTCTCACAAGCATGCTGTTCTAAATCCATATGCCATTCTTTCTTTTGTGGAGCATAAAAACATACATATAACACACACACACACATACATACATACATATATATATATATATATATATATATATATTAGGGCTGTCATCGCGTTAACTCATGTGATTAATTTGACATAAAATAATAAAATAATTTAACGCAATTAACGCAAAATTACTGAATTTTGCACAATTTCTATTCTAACCCTTTAAGCCAATTTTGCTACTCTGCTTGCATGATTAGATCATTTTAAGCTGCTAAACTTCGGGAATGTTTTCAGTCCACTGATCCAGTAAGCGAATGCATTCAAACAATCCATCCAAAACAGCGCTAATATAAAGGAAACCAGGCTGATTACATCAGAGATTGCAGAGAGAACACAGACTGGCATTGCCTTTTAAGTGAATTATTCATTCCAGTGTGTTTCGCTTTTAAACACGAGCTCTGTCATATTATAAAATATATATTTTTGAGAATCACCCTTCAATCTTTTGGTTTACTTTGCTGGATATCAACTTAAATAAATCAAGCACCGTCCCGTTTTGCAAAAGTCTCGTTACATGATTTTACTGATTTGCGCGTGAAATTGGGCTTTTATGGAGGAACGAAAGAGCACCGCTGGAAAGGGGGCGGAATGGGGCGCAATAATAATTTTATCTCGATTACTGTATTTTCATAATCTTTGGAGGCCGAAAACGAAATCGACACTGAATTTTGATTAATTGCACAGCCCTAATATATATACATATATATACAGGGGTTCACATAAGTTGTAAGCAGGTGTGCATGTGCGACTAAAATAAAAAATGCGCTGTACAAATAAGTTCTGACAGCATCTGTTATTCACAATTACCATTTTATATCGATAAACTGTAATACTGTATAAGATTTCTATTCAAACTGAATAGATAAATAAATCTAGGCTACCTGCTGCCATTTTCAAAGCACAATGCAAAACTGACATTTCATTCACTGATGCGCTTCAGTTGGTAGCGCTAAACCCGGAAGCGCATATACTTACTTGCCTGCAACCCGCCAAAATAAAATCCTGCTGATTTTAAGTTTAAAAATAATGAAAATTAATCTTTAAAAAAATAAGTAAATATTAGTATTTTATTTTTAAGTTTACTATAAAATAGTTGTATTTGTATTTAATACTCCCTTTTTATTTTAAAATATAATAGTATTATCACACTTTATTATTTAGTTTATTATTTTATTTAAAAAAAAACTAAATAAATAAAGTGCAACAATATTATCACTACGATTAATTTATTTTTTATAGTTGAATTTAATGGGTTACACTATGTGCAGTATGAGGACCAAACCAAATCTCCAGGTTCTCTTATGAGAACCAGGCTGAAAAACTTATGAGAAACCCTTTTATTTATTTTCAAGTCTTATTTTTTTAAATGAGTCTTCCCATTAATGCCATTATATTGGTCATTCAGACTGATTCGCGTACGTAGAACGCGCATGAACACAATAGGCGGGATTTATCGCATGAACCAATCACAGCCGAACATAACCAGTCATATCCAATCATATTGTGATGGAGGCATTGCCTCCTCTCACGTGATTTTCCCCCATTCATTCTCAAGTACCCCCCCACTGGATGCTTTAGTTGGTCTGTTAAAACTCAATGGGCTCAGGGGAGGCGAGAGAGACTCGGACTCCCGCTGTAACTTTACCTGCTGGTGTCGCTGTTGGACAATGTTTCTTTAGAAAAACGAGTGATTTGTACACTTTTTAATGTTATATTTTGTAATATTGGCGGTTTTATTTTTGTACTACTCATTTTTTCTTATCCAATATTTTGAAGATATATATGTATATATACAGTATATACACAATTAAATTTTTCTCTGCTTTGCACACATAAAGTTCAATAAAATTAAGTTTTTTTTTACACATCTCACACAACCGTCACAAAATTTTAACGGATGAAGAAAAGTCTGGTTGTCTGTTCTTTCTTTTATTCTGCGCAGTAATGATGATCGTGTCTGAGGAATACATCAAAATGTATTATTACACAGGGTGAAAACACTGCAGACATAAACCACCGCAGCAGTGTCAGCCATTATCTGCTGAACTACAGTATATACAACTTGAAACAATTCCATGTTAACAAAATAGTGTTTTCACCCTGTGTGATACTACATTTTGATGTATTCCTCAGGGTGAAAACACTGCAGACATAAACCACTGAAATAAGAAAAACATAAAATAAACAAATTCACTCTCATTAAGGGTAACTGTGTGTTTTCCATTTAGCCATCTGAAGCTACATCAGCAGCAGCACGTTAATTTCACTGCATTAGACAAGAGGTACAACGATAATTACTCAACAAAGTTTCTATCGGACATATAAACCCATCCAACTCACTGTACATTTGTTCCTATAATCACTAGGGTTGGGTATCTTTTTTTTTTCTTTCTCGATACCGGTGCCAAATCGATACTTTTAAAACGGTTCCAGTGCCTGAACCGATACTTATAAATTTTTTTAAAAATAAATAAATAAAAATTCCCCAAAAAATGATGGATTGGCCATTAGCACTATAAACACATGATGTCTGTTTCATTCATACTGGACACCAGAGGGCACCCTCACACAGAAAATCCACATATCCAGTCACAGAAGTAGAGAACTCATGACCCTCCAGGAAATCTCTTATATGGACAAAGGCATTGCTATTATATCTGTAACTGAGTAAACAGAACATATAAACGTTTTGAATGATAAAACAAAGACAATAAACACTCGACTGCGACAATATAGTTTATCTGTGTTATTTAAGCCATCTCTGGTATTTTTAGGGTGACCATATTTAGTTTTCCAAAAAAGGATAGTAGGGGGCGGGGTTCGTGGGCGGGGCTTCACCTAACAGTATAGGTAGCAAGGTTTTTTTTGTTTGGTTGCTTATTTTGTTTTTATAATATATAAAAAGAAAACAATTCAATAGAACAGAAAAGAACAGATAATGCTAGTGTTAGAAGGTCATTATTTATAATAAATAAAAATAAAATAAGTGGAAAGAATAGAGAAAGAATCAAGAATGCTAGTGTTAGAGGCTCTTTTTTCTTTATAAATAAAACAAGTAGTTAGTAGAGAGTGCAAATGTTAGAGGTTCAAGTTTTTTAATTAAAAAAAACAAGCAGATAAAATTAGAAGTAGCATTAGAATAAAGAGTGCTGGAGTTATAGGGTCAAATGAAGATGAAAGAGATGTGTTTTCAGCTGTTTCTTGAAAATATTAAGGACTCAGCTGCTTGGATTGAGCTGGGCAGGTCATTCCACCAGGAGGGAACAGTTAATGTAGTCCATGAATGTTTTATCATAGGCACAATGCAAAAAAAAATCAATACAAGCATTTCAGTCAAATGTAATTTATGCAATATTTCAAACCTTTAACCCACTTGGGAAAATCAACCCAAGGCAACAGTTCAAAAGTAGCCCAATTCTGTGTGAAAAAACGCAAACTTGGCAACCCTGCATCCAACAAGAGCTGCAGGAGTCAGATTTAACTGATCACAGGTCGAGCGAGAATAAGGAGAGATGACTGACAAGACCATGCTGGAGTATTTGCTGCTCAACAGATCCTGTGCTCATTGACAAATATCTGATCTTGTAAGATGTGCTCCCTTTACACAGAGTGCGTGTGATTGCGAAATTGAAAGTGAAAGTAAACAGCGCAAACGCTCATTCAAAAATATTTAAATCCACCGCATCCTGAGAGCAGCTCCCTGATGCGCCAAAATTATATACAATATTAGAATGTTTACAGGAGTGGACACGAAAATCGCGGGAGCGAAACACATGTTGCGGGAGCAGGTGGCAATGAACAGAGATTCAGCGGGAGTGGGATTAAGAACACAGCCGAGTACCGGACATTTTGGGCAATTAAGAAATCCCGGCCTGACGCATTTTTGTAGGTCCAAAAAGAGGACATGTCCGGGGAAAAGAGGACGTATGGTCACTCTAATTTATAATCTATTGATAATCGATGTATTCTTTTTAAAGTAGCCTATGGAACATATTTTCTGGCTCATTCTGTGACAAGAAGCCACATCAAATTACAAAAGGAAGCATTTGACTGGTGTAGTGGAGTAAAAAGGTTATAATGTTCTGTTTTGTTGGACAAAAGGTTTAGAAATGTGAATATAAGAGACGTTTAGCTTGAGGCATCTTAATTTAAGCATGTTTAGCTTAGTTAACGGAAGGCTACCTGCTGCCATCAGAGCAAGTTGTGCTTTTAAGTCGGAATGTGAAAACAACATGGACAGTCTCGTTACTACAAAGATGTGTTGGATTTGTATTATTAGAGCATTCCGACTTGAGTTCATGTGCATTTTCTCAGTCGGGAAATTATTTTTCATGTGCGGTGCCGGTGATGATGTATCTTATGTCCGTTTCGGAGAACCAGAGGACAAATATTTCAATCGATCGCACAGGCATGGCACCAAAATGAGGCACCGAAATCTGCGTTCTGATTCAGTTCTAGTACATACCGGTTACATAGGTACCGGTGCCATATTGGTACCGGGTTTCGGTACCCAACCCTAATAATCACTACAAACGTTTAAGTTTGAAACACTCAAATTAAAACACACTTTTAGCACATTTTTACTACAATAAACAGGAGAGAAAAGAAACACGCTTACCCGCAGCAGTGTCAGCCATTTTTTGCTGAACTACAGTAGGCGCGCAGGTCTGAAATGCATTAACCACTAGGGGGCATCAAAACACCGTTTTATTTAATTTACCCTCTAATTTCATGTAGTTCAACACCATGAATATAATTAGAATTAATGTTCTTTTTAACTCTGTTGCACAGATACATTAGGGATCCGCTGATAGTGACGGATCTGCTAATAGACACAGCTTTCAAACGCTCCCGTGTGCTTCTGTGTGAGTGCTCCGTGAAGAGGGTGAAGCGATGATCAGTGTAGGCAATCACAGTCATATCTGTTGAGCATGATATCTGTTGTGAACAAAATTACCAATCAGTGATTATTAAAAATCTGCTTAACAGCGCTCAAATGTTTGCGGGAAATGTTTTTTTTAAATTTCAGTACCGAATGGTATCCAGTCAGTACTTTTGACAACACTACTCTGAACATTTGACTTGTTTAATCAAAAACATTAACATGAAACAGGAAAATAACAAGAAAATTAAATACACTAAGACTACACTAAACAAAATTAAATAACTAAATGACAAATAGAAAGATAACATAAAATAGGGCTGTCAAGTGTTTAAAGTTTTTAATCTAACTAATACTGTGATGTGTTGATTAATTAATCACCAATTAATCGTACACCATTTTTGGCTGAGAAATTACCACTACAATAGAATATTGAAAGTCACTGTTGTGTTAGATGAGAAAATCATTGAACAGACTCTCAAGATTACATAATGATCATAAATGCATAATGTTTTTTTTTTTATAAACATTGAAATATATTTTTTTCTCATACAAAACTAAAACTGCCAGTAGGTAGTCAGTAAGTCATGTCTTAATGAGTCATTCAATCATTCATTCAACTGATTCATTCAAACACTGTCACGCTGATAAACGCGCACGAAGATGAAGAAGGTTTCACAGTCTTTAATAAATCCACAAACGATAAATCCAACATAGAGGAAAGTAATCGACACAAACGCAAACATTCACAATACCAGACAAAGACTAAACTGAACAGACCGAAATATAAATGAGCCAAATGAGGATAATTAATGAAACACACATGAACATAATGATGAAATCAAATCAATAACCTTGACAATGAATGAACTAAACAGTGAAAACAGAATCAAAACAGTGACTAAGTGTGACAGATCGCCTCCCTCCCAGAAGGCGCAACCTCGAGCCACAGAGAAGTGAGGGACAGGAGATGGTGGAGGGATGGCAAAAAGGGATGGCACAGACAGGTCAAAGGAGGTTCTGGAGGTAGCCGGATGACTGGGAGGAGGACGCCCAACAGAGTCCAGGGTGGTGATGACGGAGGGAGGAGCCAGTGCGGACCAGACAGAGGGAAGAGCCAGGGAGAAGACAGGAGGGAACAGGAGGAGCCAGGCGGTACCCAGACCCCAGCCATGATGGCGGCCCACGGTGGAGCTGACAGAGGCAGGAGCCGGAGAGCCGATGAGCCAGGGCGACGCTGAGGATCTGGAGGGCCAAGGCGGAGCAGATGGCTCAGGCGACCGAGGCAGAGTCGGGGATCCGGAAGTCCACGGTGGAGCCGGAAGGAAGAAGCAGCCTGACAGAACCGGAGGGACGAGGTGTAGCCGGAGGAGTGGAAGTCCTGAGCCGACGGATGGTCGACGACTGAACAAGGCGGAGCCGGAGGGACGAGGGAGCCTGGTGGAGCCGGTGGACTGACGGGCCATGGCGAAGAGGAGGGAGCTAGGAGCCATGGTGGAGCCGCTGGGTCAACGGGCCAAGGCTGAGTCCGGGACACAGAGGCTGGAGGCGGAGGCAAGGGATCCTCCAGCCATGACGCCGATGGGGACTCATTTCGCTCACTGCGAGCATGGATCCATCCGTCCACAGTGCTATGTTGATATAAGACTCCAGGGTCCAGCAGTGCTCGCTGGGCGGCATGGCGAAGCGGAGATCTTTGTCTAGTCCACACTGAAATCCCTCCATTAAACAGACGTCGTCGCAGGTGAACACGCACACTGTGAACACACACCCGGAGCAGTGGGCAGCCATTTTTGCTGCGGCGCCCGGGGAGCAGTTGGGGGTTCGGTGCCTTGCTCAAGGGCACCTCAGTCGTGGTATTGAAGGTGGGAGAGAGCGCTGTACATTCACTCCCCCCACCTACAATCCCTGCCAGTACGAGACTCAAACCCGCAACCTTTGGGTTACGAGTCTGACTCTCTAACCATTAGGCCATGACTTCATGACATTATCAGTTTAGATTATTTTTTAATGCTTTGCTAACTATCAGAAGACAGTAACCGGTTTTAAATTCCAATTGCGCAGATGGGGCACATTGTAACACTGCGTTACAATGTGCTATTCTATGACATTAGTGATGTAATTCACACTATTTACTTTAATACATTTTAATGATAAACGACGAGAAACAGGTGAATAACTACTGACAGTCAATGTTTAATGTTAAGAAATTATTATTTCAAGACATGTAAAGCATTTTGGCTTGTTTATGTGGGCCATCCCAAGCATGGTTGCAATGTGTTCATTGTCAAATTCCAAAATCAGATTATTTTTAATTCTTAAAAAACGCCATTATTTTATTTGAAATAAACAATTATTTTATTTTATTGACAAAATATTTTAGTTTGTCTTGCATATTTTTTTCATGCGATCAGATAACATTTTAAGCTGTCATATGGTCATGTTACAACATGCCCCTCAACTGTTACAATGTACCCCACCTACGGGGCATGTTGTCACATTTCACTTCCAATTTTTGAGGGTAAATAAAGAAAAACGTATACACTGTAATTATGAAACTCATGTCTCATGTTCATGTCTCAGGTCCGGCAGGGATTACAGGTGGGAGGTGGGAGGTGGGTATGTGTGTGTGTGTGTGAGTACTTGGATGGGAAGACAAAAACCCATATTTAAAACACCTTTTAGGGGCATTAAACTGCATAGGCTATGGTCACACAGTCAGTCATCATCCTTCATTATGTTTGTCATTAAGCAACTGCATGCAATGTAAAATAATGTACAAGTCGGTGCAGGAGGCCTTCTGGGTTTGCATGTTCTGCTTGTGTCTATGTGGGTTTTTCCACAACCCAAAGACATGCAGCATAGGTGAATTAGAGACAATAAAAATTGACAGCATGAATGTCTATGTGTGAGCCCTTTGATGAACTGGCTGTCCGTCCAGGGTCTTTCCCCTGCCTGTGGCCTAAGATACTGGGATATTTTCCAGTCTATGGAGTATACTGTATTTAATAATGCTGTCTCAAATTCATCTGCTGAGGTATGTAGCGATAATAACATAAAGACATAAAAAAATGAATAAAAAGTAAAAGTAAGTTTTACAGGAAACCGGTCATCAGTAAGGAGATTTATATAGCAGAATAAAGTAACTCCTTAGTGTATTATGTGTCAGCATTCTTACAGTTGCATTCTGAATTCATTGTTGTAAGTGGTTAAAGTGCCCCTATTATGGGTTATGAAAGGTTTTTACAGTATGTTGGTTTTGGGAGTCCCCAACAACAGGTTGACATGCATGCAAGGTCAAAAAACACTTCCTTTGTCTTATAATATGCATTTATTTTCCACATAGAGTGTAAGTATGTGGGAAACACTGTTGCTGTAGCAGTCTTCAGTAAAATGACGGGGACACAACACAAGGTTGGGGCTAAGCAGCTGTGGTATTGCTGTAAAAATGAACTTTAACCATTTATTCTTCACAGCCTCATCCTTTGGCAGTAAAAAAAATGAGTGAGGATTTACCCTCACAGTGCAGAGCAAACTGTCTCCTCAACATGATGCTATCCACAGGAATCTGCTACGGTGTTTGAGGGAGGGGGGATCAAGTTTTCCCAGGTCTGCATGCGCAACAAGTGGGCGGTCAATATGCTAATGTTTCATGTTGACGTCAACATGAAACGGCTTGGGATTCATTTTAAAAACAACTTGTTTAAATGATTTTGAGTCGACTCTTTCTTTTGAGAGACAATAACTTTATACACGATGCACTTTCAGATTTAAAACTTTGCAGGATGTTTTCATTCACTTAGAGCTGTTACACACTGCATGAAAGGTAATTTTCAAAAATCCATAATATGGGCACTTTAATAGTGCCCTTTGGCTAGCAAGTCACAACACTGATAACCCGCCACTAAATGTCTATCAGGCCAGATATATCAGGCCTATCTGTGTGAGCATCTACAATTCCTTACAGTTTATGAGCAGTATTTCAGTAATACAGTGTGTTTCTCCAGGTGGACAGACAGCAGCAGTGGATGGAATATCAGTCCAGGAGCTGAAAATACAGAAGAAACTGTCTAGTGGTGCTCTTGTCGCAAATCAGTCTTTACTGGTTCTACCCAGCCGTGTACCATGTGAGGTGAGTCACACAAAAGTGTCTTTTTTTATAATGTGCCAATTCTATATAAACTCTTTTCTGTTACTTTAAGGGATAGTTCACCTAAAAATTAAAATGTTGTCATCACACTACCCAGCCGTGTACCATGTGAGGTGAGTCACACAAAAGTGTCTTTTTTTTATAATGTGCCAATTCTATATAAACTCTTTTCTGTTACTTTAAGGGATAGTTCACCTAAAAATTTAAATGTTGTCATCACGTACTCCCCCTCATGTCATTCCAAACTCATAAGACTTTCGTTCATCTATGAAACACACATTAAGATTTTTTAATGAAACCTGAAAGATTTCTATCACCCCACCTAAAGCCGATGCAGCCGAAACTTACTTGTAAACAAAACCTAAATAAAATCATACAAAACGATACAAAACTTTTTAATTGGTTTCTTTATAAATTTTGTCATAAATTTCCTTATGAACTTTTTGAAGCTTAAAAGGTGGAATGGATTTCAAGGAACAGGAATCTCCCAGGTTTAATTAAAAATATCTCCAAGGGCATATAGGTTTGCTTTTGACATTGGTGGAGACATGGTAGCACTTTATTTTACAGTACGTGTACTTCCCTGGTACATACATGGCAAATATCTTGTACCTACAGGTAATTGAGTAGTTACACAAGGTACTTACCTGAAGTGTATGTACATGGTAACAAATAAGAAACACAGCTGTACTTAAGTCTTACAGGCATGGTAATTTGTTTGTACATACAGACACATGTGGGTAATAACGGTCACTTACAGGTAGTGCCCATACATGGAAACTAATTAGATACTTTACTGTACTCACTAAAGTATACCCAGGTGAAAAAGAAATATATTTAAATTGTGCTTTTTCAGACATACTTACTATATTTAAATTATACTATACTAAGTGCATATTAAATGTATTATTTTGAAACAACTTTAAGTATATTAAGTGTATTTCAAGATATGTTTAAGTTTGATATTAATCTATTTATAATATATTTAATATATTGAAATTATGTTAAATTGGAACCACTTTAAGTATATTTAGTGCAATTTAAGTGTATTTCTTAAAATACATTTAAAATGTACTTTTAATGCATCATGAACTACAGTTAGAGTATATTTGAAGCATTGTTTTAATGTACTTCAAGTACATTTCAATTGTATTTCAGCTCATTGGAAATGCATTAGCATTACACTACTAGTATATTATAAAGCTGCTTTTTTCAGTATATACACACACGTACACACTTTGATATCTAGAAAACTTTAATGTATTTTTTTCAGTATATACACACACGTACACACTTTGATATCTAGAAAACTTTAATGTATTATATATTGTTGTGTACATTACACATATTCATAAAGTACACTAAAAAAGGACAGCAGCATATATACTTTGGTGAAAAACAAAACAAAACATACTATTAAATGTATTAAAAATGCACTTGAAATACAAGTATGTGTAAGTATTACTACAAACATACTCAAGTACATTTTAATACATTATAAAAAAAACATAAATATTTTTCGGCCTTACTCAAAAGTACAGAATTTTACATCAATGAATAAAGATTACAATGCAATTTTCTGAAGAAAAAAAAAGACTGAAAAACAGTGCATAAGTGAAGCTGTGTGTGTGCAAAGACTAAAGATGATAAAGTTCAAGCAACAGAATAGGGAAGGATGGAGGGGGTTTTGGAGGTGGACAAGGACATGGCGTAGGGATGGTGAGAGGCAAAAGTGCGGGGATGATGGCAGGATGTGGCGAAGGGATGGTGATGGGAGGATGACGATGATGCCCTGGCAGCTTAGATGGTGTTTGGCACATGGCACAGACCCAGAGCATCCCAGTGCTGACAACACACGGCGGAATCGAGGGAGCGAGAAGCCAAGATGTAGATGGTGTGGCTGCCAACATCTGGGGGCCGACCGATGGAGTCAGAGCTGGTGGATCCGAAGGCGCAAATGGAGGGCTGATGGAGCTGAGCGTTAACGCAGGTTCTTGAGACCTGGGCACAGCCTAGTTGTCCTGACTCCTGGCATGCAATATTTTGCACCAGAGCCTTGCAGCTTTAGAAAAAAACAAAACAGAAACAAAATTACAGATTTTTACATTTTACTAAAAGCAAGCACAAATTAGCCAGCTGGAATGGACACATTGCTAACGTTTTTCTTCCAAGATTGACCAAATCACCCTCCATTAGGCCTGATTCAAAAATCTCTATAACAGAGGGGATATAACATGAAAATATACTTACTATTCCTTTGCTTGTCTCTGCACTCAGATTTCAATTTGTCTTCTATAGCAGCTGATCTGAAAAACAACAAATGCTAATATTTCACACACACAAAAAAGCAAATGATGATTGATGATTTGTTTTCTTTTTAAGAATGACCGTACTCTGAGAACAATGTACCTGGTCGGTAATATAGTCAAAAACCTTCCCAGCCTCAGCAGTTTCAGATCTACTGTATGCTCTCATATAAGCAACCCTTCTTACAATTTAATCTTTGTTCTTATCTGTAATGAGAAATATATATTAGAAAATAAAGGCGATAAGGTTGTCAAGCATGAACAAATATAAACACCAATCAATGAACACTACCACAGTTGGCTAATCAGCTCAAGACAAAGTTATTGTATGTTCATAATCATGGTTTTTCAAAGATCATTAACCTCATTACAATGAAGCCAAATTGTTCAGGAAATCAGAAATAAATAAATACATAACTTCATTTTGCAAATAAAAGAATGTTAATGTTGGACATGTTATAATGACTAATTTTATTTTATTTATTTTTTTCTGCCAATGCATGTGTCAAAAACACGACTGGCACAGACAAATAACGTTAATTAAATCTTACCTGAAGTCACAGTGAGGTTCCAAAAGCCAGACGCCATACACGCTTGCAGAAGCTGGTAAAAATAAGAACATACCGCTATATTTTCTAATTAATTTCATAGTTCCCCCAAAACAATTTGAATTCTGTCATCATTCATCATTGAAGATGCTCCAAACCATCTAAGACTTTCGTTCATCTTTAAAAGAAAAGCTGAGATATTTTAATAAAAATCTAAGAGATTTGTGTCCCTCCGATGAAAGAAGATTCACCAAAGATGTTGAAATCGCAAAAAAACATCGCCAAAGTAATCCATATGAATTGGGTGGTTTCCTCCAAGTGCCCTAAAGAGATACGATCGGCGACCGCTCTATATAATACTGTTTACATTTAGACTTATATTCACATTCAAGAGACATTTGCACACACATCATATTTTATATACGAAGCTCTCTGGGGCGAGCTCATTATCATACGAACCAATCAGAGCCGTTCAATGGCTCTGGAACCAATCAGGTTTAGTGGGTCTGTTGTTTGAATTTAAACAAGTAAATGCAAGTTTTTTTTTCCGTATATGATGTTGAAATCCTTGTGGGAATTTCAGAAATATATATTAGAAAATAAAGGCGTCAAGCTTGAAGAAATTTAAAAAAACCTAGCTTATTACAATTAATGTTTCATGTAATGAATATGGGGGTAGAATTGTTGCTTAATTCCAAATAAATAGATTATGATCCACAAATAAATAGAATGAGATCCACAAATGAATCTTAAAGTTTCACAAACATATATTAAATTCACAAATAAATAAAATGAGATTTGCAAATAAAAAACATATTCACAAATATATATTTATGTCACAACCACAACTTTGCCTGGCATTTATTTGTGAATCGCGTTCTGTGCATTTGTAGATAGCTGCACGCATTTGTGAATCGCGTCCTGTGCATTTGCGAATTGTGAAACATTTCTTGTGTCAAGACGTGCTGACAATCCACAAATACGTGGACTCCACCCACCGTCTACTCAAGCCAATCAGATAACAGCCACATTCGCTGACCAATCGTAGCATGATCTCGCTATAGCCAATCACGTTTTGCTTTACAATCAGGGCGGTCTCGTCCTGAGATAACTTAATTCATCTGCATTGGCTCAAATAGGTCATATAAGGGCCATACAATGGGTACAGTAAAAGATGTTTAAAACTGGATTTCGTTAGACCATTAGACTGTGTATCATGCCAAGCCACAGTATTTTATGTTAAGATTTATTTGTGGATCATAATCTATTTATTTGGAATTAAGCAACAATTCTACCCCCATAAATGAACAACAGCCTAATCAACCAAAGTAGCAAAACCTTTTAAGTAAAACTGACAACATATTAAACAACATATTTTAAATATCGCAATGCTTAATAATAGTTGACAAACGTTTGTACATTATAAATGTTAAAAATGTTTTTCAAAATATTGTACTTTTCCAAATATTAAAATTGTAAATACATAAATATTTAAAATATAACCATGTGTAGGCCTACTGCAATATAAAGTACATTAAAAACCCACTAAAAGTGTAATCATTTTGTTGTTCTTACACAAAGTAGACATAAAATATACTGTAAGTAAGGGTAACATAATTATGTTTTCTGTAAATACACTAAAAAGTCACTACAAGTATGCTTGTTTAGTATATCCCTTAAAAGTGTAACTAAAAATATATTTATTAACATAGTATTTCTACTATACTTTTTAGAAATACATTAAAAGTATGCTTCTGTTAAGCATATTTCTTAGAAGTATAACTAAGCATATATTTAATACAAAAGTACTTCTAGTATACTTTTTAGAAATATATTAAAATGCAATTCAATATATTTTTATTGCACTTCAAATAAGCATGTTGGGAATACAAATGTATTATTAGCATACTACTTGAATTTCAAGTATATTTTTAATACATTTAATACTACGTCTTTTTCACCTGGGTATACATGGTAAATATGTAGTACTTACGGACAAGTGGGTACAAAGAGGCACATCCTTGCAGTATCTGTATATGGTAACTAATAAGACATATTACTGTACATACTAATGATATGTACATGGTAAATGTGTAGCACCTACGGAAAAATGTGGTATTATGTGGTAACAACCAAGAAACATACTGTATTGGTATACACGTGGTAAATATGTAGTACTTACCAACAAGTGTGAGTCATAACGGTCACTAACAGGTAGTGTCAGTATATGGTAACTAATAAGACACATTACTATAATGGTCTATACATGGTAAAGTAAAATAAAGTTTGAAGAACTGGTAAGTGTAATGTTTATGTAAAATGGTGCACTTTATTTTACAGTCCTATTTCCACATACTTCCATGTGTTCATAAATGATTAATAAGTGATTTGTTAATATTTTTATCTATGTTTTGTAGATTGAGTTATAAATCATTTGCAAGTGATTAGATGATGATTAACTAATCATTTACTGGACAGTGACTGCTAAGTATTAACACTATGCAGTGCTACACAGTTACTGGCGTGTTCCCAACCAACTTCCAAAGTTCCAAACTGCAATGTCACCTACCATCAATTACTCAATAAGTACCTTGGTTCATGTTTATACCCCCCAACTTGAGTACCGCATAACTTATTCTGTACATTAGCAAATAGGTACATACATACACCAGTACGTACATAGGAAGTATATGGAAATAGGACTGTAAAATAAAGTGCACCATGCATTTTACATAAACATTACACTCTTAAAAATAAAGGTGCTTCAAAAGGTTCTTCACAGCGATGCCATAGAAGAACCATTTTTGGTTCCACAAAGAACCATTCAGTCAAAGGTTCTTTAAAGAACCATCTCTTTCTTACCTTTTTATAATCTGAAGAACCTTCTTTCGCCACAAAGAACCTTTTGTCAAACAGAAAGGTTCTTCAGATGTTAAAGGTTCTTTATGGAACCATTTAGACAAAAAGGTTCTTCTATGGCATCGTGAAGCACCTTTATTTTTAAGAGTGTACACAGGAATTACCAGTTCTTCAAATTTTGTAAGCACTGTTGTGGAGAGCAATTTAGCATTAACAGTCCAAGCAATTGAAAAATATCATGACTTTAACTCAAATCGCTGCAGTTCATTGTCAGCAATACCACACATGTATGTGCTGAAGTACTTAACAAAGAGATCATCACTGCATCAACTCCACATTTACTGCCTTTAAATAAAGCAACAGAACATCAGTGTTTGAGGCTCATCATTGACTGAAGCACAGGTTTTACTCTCCAGCACAATGGTGACCCACAAAACTGCATTAAACTAACAGATCTCTCTTGTGCAAAAACACATTAATGCAGTTCAGCTAAATATTTACTCTCCTTATAGATAATTATGTGAATTATTAAGTGATGATTGTGCTTTAGAGATGAACAGCTGCTGTTAACAAGCAGAATCACTGAATGAAAGAGAAACAAAAACTACAACTGACTTCTGCCACAGCCTTAGATGAAATCAACTGAAATAAAATACATGAAATCTCCCAATATCTGATTAATCAACTCCTAAAACAGCATTACCAGCTTCACACATTACTAACCAAACTGACACTATTTCTGTCAGACCTCTACAGAAGATTAGATTAGAATTAACAGAAGTTTAGATGTTTTTCTTTTGTTTGTTTTTTTGACACTACCATGATGGAGATCAGTGTTTGCTTTAGTTGGGCTCTTGAACCTTCACATTTAAACAACGGTGTTTCATTGGTTGCTGTAACCATGTGTTTGTTGTTGGGGGGGAATTTGTAAAGAATTTGTAGTTTTGTCGATGATGTTTTGCTGGTGACAAAATCATCATTAAACATCAGGTTCACTGGTTTCATTTGGTGTCTCTTTTCTTACATTGCAGCATGAAGCTTATGATCGTCACCATTGTTGAGATTCATGTGCTGATTCTTGATGTCTCTGTGTGTGTAAACTATGCCGTAGTATTAAAAGGCTTTGTGCTTAAAATGTTTTGAAAATCTTTCAGTAGTAGTTTGTCATCTCATCATACAGTATCAAATAGCTATCGTAAATAAAACAAAACTAATGAAAAAACACACACCATGTCATTTGAGATTAGCCACTGAATGAGGCCAGTGAATCAGACCACCAGACAATGATCATACCATTGTCAATAATAAAGAAAAAACACATTACACTTTTTCTTGCCTTTTTTTGCTATAATAAATGTGCTTTACAAACACAGTTATAGCAGCCAAAAATATATATAACATTAAGTCAAGGGTCAAGAGCCCAACTAAAGCAAACCCTGATCGCCACAATGGTGAGGTCAAACAAAACACTTCCAATAAAACATCTAAACCTCTGTTAATTCTCAAAATTTTTTGTAGATATATGACAGATATAAAGTCAGATTGTAATGTGTGAAGCTGGTAATGCTGTTTGTGGAGTTGTTTAATCAGATCTTGAGAGATTTAATGACGTCTTGTATTTCAGTTGATTTCATCTAAGGCTGTGGATGAAGTCAGTTGTAGTTCTTGTGTTTCTCTTTCATTCAGTAATTCTGCTTGTTAACAGCAGCTGTTCATCTCTAAAGCACAATCATCACTTAATAATTCACATAATTATCTACAACCCGATTCCAAAAAAGTTGGGACACTGTACAAATTGTGACTGAGAGACACTGCTACTCTGAGAGGCTCTTTTTATACCCAATTATGTTGCCAATTGACCTAATAAGTTGCAAATTGGTCTTCCAGCTGTTCCTTATATGTACATTTAACTTTTCCGGCCTCTTATTGCTACCTGTCCCAACTTTTTTGGAATGTGTAGCTCTCATGAAATCCAAAATGAGCCAATATTTGGCATGACATTTCAAAATGTCTCACTTTCAACATTTGATATGTTATCTATATTCTATTATGAATAAAATATAAGTTTATGAGATTTGTAAATTATTCCATTCCTTTTTTACTCACAATTTGTACAGTGTCCCAACTTTTTTGGAATTGGGTTTGTATAAGGAGCAGGGCCGTGCACAAACATTTTGAGGGGCAGTGGCCCAAACCAAAAAAGGGGCACTAGGGGGGTGGGTGCTTGTTAATACAAATGATCCAGTTGTTACAAACATACAATTAAAAGAGAAGACAGCACACTCTGAAATAATTTCAGACTTTATTGTAGATGTTTTGATAAGAACGGGCTCTCCCTCACTCTCTGAGCCTGCTTCTGCCTCATCTTCAATGGAAGTAGGGGAGAGTGGGGTAAGTTGAGCCAGTGGGTAAGTTGACCCACCCCATTTCTTGGCAACTGTACACTTTTACTGTCATGTGACCATGCATTTTGGAACCACCCATAATTTCTGCCAGACTGTGAAAAGGAAAAACATATGGGGGGAATGGAAGGCACCCATTTACTTTAAAAACAGTTTTTGACTTGTCAAAGTAAAATTTTAGCATAACATATGGTGTTACATCAAAGCAAATTGATCCAGGTCCAAAAATATTTATGATACATATAGGGGATTTAGCAACATATAAAACCATGCAAATCATTTAGCTAAATATTAGCCTGAACTGGTAAGCAACAGTAGCTATTTTTTCCATATGGCAGCTATGGGGCAATGTAAGCCAAATGCTGTGGGGTAAATTGAATCAGCATTTTTACTTACCCCATCATAAGGCACTGTAGTTAAGTTAAATCTCTGAATTATAAACTGGAATTTTAATGTGATTGTCACAGTTATGAACCATTGTGTTTGTTTTCGTTTGATCCCTTATGTTCCATTGACCTAGTTTCTGTCTCCCCTTGATTGTGACATTATGTTCAGGTGTGTCTTGTCAATTATCCTCCCCATATAAGTT
>NW_015505231.1:1124100-1130509 GCF_001515645.1 Sinocyclocheilus grahami
CATTATGTTCAGGTGTGTCTTGTCAATTATCCTCCCCATATAAGTTGTATTCAGTTCAGTGTTTCTTTGTCCGGTCTTGTCAACGTGTACATGTTTCTTATGCCTTCCTGTTGTGGATTACCTTGTGTGGATAATGTTAAAGACTTTTACGGTCATCTTCATCTTTGTGCAAGTTCATTCTACGCAGAACCGTGACAGTGACTGTTTTAGTTTATCATATATAAATATTTTGTAGTTTATTTGATAGGGACAGTGTACAAGTGCACCGCATTTTTACTTACCCCATCATAAGGCACTGTAGTTAAGTTAAATCTCTGAATTATAAACTGGAATTTTAATGTGATTGTCACAGTTATGAACCATTGTGTTTGTTTTCGTTTGATCCCTTATGTTCCATTGACCTAGTTTCTGTCTCCCCTTGATTGTGACATTATGTTCAGGTGTGTCTTGTCAATTATCCTCCCCATATAAGTTGTATTCAGTTCAGTGTTTCTTTGTCCGGTCTTGTCAACGTGTACATGTTTCTTATGCCTTCCTGTTGTGGATTACCTTGTGTGGATAATGTTAAAGACTTTTACGGTCATCTTCATCTTTGTGCAAGTTCATTCTACGGAGAAACGTGACAGTGACTGTTTTAGTTTATCATATATACATATTTTGTAGTTTATTTGATAGGGACAGTGTACAAGTGCACCAAATCCTTCTCTGATAAGAATCAGAAAATGCTTTTCATCGCATTATAATCAGATATATCTTTCCACCTGTAGTCCCTAATGGCCAACAACCTCTGTTTAGTTTAGGAAGGCTACAACTTTATTGTTCAACATATTGTTTCAGAAATGCAAACAAAATTACCCCTAACATGCCAACTGCAAACTGAGCCATGGGAACACTTTTTGTTTTTTACAAGAAGCCATATTTTTAGAACCCTTTGTCATAGATACATACTGATCATTTAAAATGATAGGAATACTTTCATTAGGATAGGATATATGATAGATACGTTCATTGTACTTCTGCATCATTTTAACTTATCTTGAGGACCGCATAAGTAAAAAATGGCTAATATTACCCCTCTCTCTCCTATAAGTATTAGACATTTAATTTAATATTTTACAGCATAAATCTATATTATATACTAATAAACAACTAATTTAGAACATTTATATTATTTTTTAATTATTTTATAGGCCTACTGTTAATATGGTTTTAATAAAATATGATGTGTTACTAGTATCAAGACTAGTATCAAGACAAGTGATTATAATGGGAAATATACTTAATTGTAAAAAAGTGTGACAAACTGCTAAATATTCTATATGATGATTACCTGCTGGCTTGGTGGCAGGGGCGTAGCCATCATTTCAGAAGTGAGGGCGACATAAATGTTATACATATGTATATATACAGGTGCATCTCAATAAATTAGAATGTTGTGGAAAAGTTAATTTATTTCAGTAATTCAACTCAAATTGTGAAACTTGTGTATTAAATAAATTCAATGCACACAGACTGAAGTAGTTTAAGTCTTTGGTTCTTTTAATTGTAATGATTTTGGCTCACATTTAACAAAACCCACCAATTCACTATCTCAACAAATTAGAATATGGTGACATGCCAATCAGCTAATAAACTCAAAACACCTGCAAAGGTTTCCTGAGCCTTCAAAATGGTCTCTCAGTTTGGTTCACTAGGCTACACAATCATGGGGAAGACTGCTGATCTGACAGTTGTCCAGAAGATAATCATTGACACCCTTCACAAGGAGGGTAAGCCACAAACATTCATTGCCAAAGAAGCTGGCTGTTCACAGAGTGCTGTATCCAAGCATGTTAACAGAAAGCTGAGTGGAAGGAAAAAGTGTGTAAGAAAAAGATGCACAAACAGCCGAGAGAACCTTATGAGGATTGTCAAGCAAAATCGATTCAAGAATTTGAGTGAACTTCACAAGGAATGGACTGAGGCTGGGGTCAAGGCATCAAGAGCCACCACACACAAACGTGTCAAGGAGTCAATTGGCACTGCATTATTCATATACTTTATTTATTACCTGGAGATGACTTGACAAACACAAATAAACCATATATTGTCGCAATCGTATGTTTAATGTCTTCATGTTTCCAAACGTTTCTGTTTTTCTGTGAACATTTTTGTTCATAGTTTTCATACAGCGATATGAACACTTTTGTCCATATTAGGAATTTCCTTGTACGACTTTCTGTGCCAGAGCGACCTCCGGCTCCGAGCATGAATGAAACATACACTGCATGGAGTGTTTAGCGTTCCGTGATGTTCATCTCGCCTTATTCTGGGTCCGAATAAAACATCAGATCATGCACAGACTATCCTGTCTCTTTGAATTTAAATATATATTTATTCACACCGGCTCTTGAAAACCTCTATGTGAACACACTTGCCCGAAAAAGTGCGGGGGACGAATTTACGTGATATCAAAAGTGAGGGCGCGGACATGTCACCCGCATGCCCCGCGTAATCTTCGCCCCTGCTTGCTGGAGCTTTGTATTCATGTTTGCAATGTTGAACTGCCGTTCCGTGATGTTCATCTCGCCTTATTCTGGGTCCGAATAAAACATCAGATCATGCACAGACTATCCTGTCTCTTTGAATTTAAATATATATTTATTCACACCGGCTCTTGAAAACCTCTATGTGAACACACTTGCCCGAAAAAGTGCGGGGGACGAATTTACGTGATATCAAAAGTGAGGGGGCGGACATGTCACCCGCATGCCCCGCGTAATCTTCGCCCCTGCTTGCTGGAGCTTTGTATTCATGTTTGCAATGTTGAACTGCATTTAGCAGCCTCCCTTCGCTCTTTCTATCAGTCTCTGTCTTCTTTTTTGCGAAGGCATTTTTTTTTGTCTACAAAGTGTGTCAACCACAGCGAATTTTGTGTTATTTATATTAGAAATGTTTGGTTACAATAATTTGATTAGACATTCTAATTCTAAGAACGTGGATATTTTGTTATTACTTTTAAAAGACCGAGAGAAAAACATTACCAACAGAAATACAAAAACAAACTACCAAATTACTAATTCAGCGAATCATCCACTGACAATAATGTGGATTGTAATGCATCTACCTGTTCATGCAATGACATTGGGAACTGTGGTCTCCACTCCAGAGAGCAGCACACAGATCATGAGAAATGCTGCGGAGCGGACGGGAAAACACAGAGCGGATTAGCGGAATCAGCGGATCTTTAGCGGAGCGGGAACAAACCGCTTTAAGGTGGGGTGATGGGGGGATTGGTGAGAGGGGCAACTCAGCTGATGAGGGCAAAGGGGCAGTGGCTCTAGCCACCGGGCCACCCCCCTGTGCACGGCCCTAATAAGGAGAGTAATTATTTAACTGAACTGTATTAATGTGTTTTTGCTCAAGAGAGATCTGTTAATGTAGTTTTGTGGGTCACCATTGTGCTGGAGAGTAGAGCCTGTGCTTCAGATGAGCCACAAACACTGATGTTCTGCTGTTTTATTTAAAGACAATAAATGTGGAGTTGATGCAGTGATGATCTCTTTGTTAAGTACTTCAGCACATACATGTGTGCTATTGCTGATGATGAACTGCAGCGATTTGAGTTAAAGTCATGTTTTTAGTAGCTTTACTATTACACATTAAGTGTTTGCAGTTTTATACTAAGAAATATTCCTTCTCAGCGGACTCAAATGAAATAAGTTAACCAAATGTTTACACACTATCACAGCAGTGAAAAATCTCAATTGTAGTTAATTTAGTGAATTGAATTTCACAACAAATGTTCTAATTTACTGTAAAATGTATGTATAGCATTACAAGTTCACAGTTGCTCTTGTAATTTCACTTATATTTATAAACGTTTAATTTTACAGTGATAGCTGTAAAAAACAGTTTGCTGTATTTTTACAGTACAATTGTAATTATTGATTTACAGTACTTTTGTAAATTTACAGTCTTACTGGCAACCAAAATTGCCAGTAAGTTACTGTAAATTTTACAGCAATTTTTTACAGTGTACCCACACTTGTCTGTATGTACAAAATAATTACCACGCATGTACGACTGTTAAGTACAGATGTGTTTCTTATTTGTTACTATGTACATACACTTCAGGTAAGTACCTTGTGTTACCACTCATTTGCTTGTAGGTACAATATATTTGCCATGTATGTACCAGGGAAGTACACATACTGTAAAACAAAGTGCTACCGGCATTTTTTTAGTATGCAAAGACAATAATTACACTCTTTTGATTTTGTGAACAACAACATTACAGCAGCATCAGAATGCTGGGTGTCTTAATCACGCATCACTTGAGTTGAACCCAGGATGATTTTTAAAAGAAAGCTCTATTGTTGCTATAGTAATGAACAAAACTTTCATGCATATCTGATTGACAGATAAACTGCACGCTCTTATTTCAGTGTTTTTTTTTGTGATATTTCAGCAAACAGTTTGCTTTGTACATTCAGTTAAAAAAAAAAAAAGTTAAATTTAAAGACTGTCCACAACCGCTGCGACTCTGGACGCTGTTCCAAATCCTGCCGCACCACAGAGTGCCACTCACAAAGTTTTCTATAAAATCACATTATATTTGTCCCAAATTATTGTAAATGTACATAATGACTTCATCCTAGGCTTGAAGATTGTGTGTTGTGCATCTTTCAGCACAACGTTTGTCTTTTATGTCAGTATGCTTTATATAGAGAGCTAATAATAGACATAGATAGCGCTTTCTCTTTCCATTTGCTCTGTTTTGTCAAACACCGTACTTCAAACTAATTCAGCCTTTGTTCATTCCTGAAGTGAACTTTTCTATGAACTGTTTTGGACTGCTGTCTTGAACTGGGTGCAATACGTGTGAGCTGTAGACGCGGCGTGGCTTCTCCTCCGGTGTGTGCGACAGGTTCTTATTCCGGCCATCATGTATTAAATGTGCGTCCTTGAAAGATTCTAACATATTTACTTCAACTTCTTAGGTGACTAATATCAATGGTATGAAATATTTCAGATGCGTTCGAAATTACAAAAACATATAGGCTATACAGTATATACAATATTTAATAGTTTGATCAAAATTATTGCTAGGGATAATTTGGTAGTTGCTGGATATTGGTAGGGACCATAGACTGTAAAAAAAGATGGACAACGCACCTTCGCTAACTTCCATTAAAGAAACGTGAAGCCGCCATTGTCCCAATAGGGCACGGCCATATTGCACTAATTTGGGACCAGAGTCTGCGCAGTAGCGAACTTGGGACCCGAGTCTGTGCAGCAGTAAGTGAAGTGGAGCCACGTCTCGCCCACACTCCCACAGAGTCGATCACAAACACACACCCCTGACCCTTTTTAATTAGCCTGACTGCTCCAATTTTTGTCTGCTGATTGCCGTAAAAAAGAATCTTGTGTTAAAATAGGGTAAATACAACTCCAATCTCTTCCTGAAGATCCTGAAAAAGTCTGTTGGTGCCTCAGAAGCTGTCAGTATCAGCTGTCAATCACGATGTCACACTCCCGTTTTTATAGCATCGCATAACTAAAACCAAACTTATTTAAAAAACGAACACTTGAACTTACATCAGCGTGATAAAATCTGCATCAAATGACAAAAACCATCTTTGAAACAAAAAATTTGAAGTGAAAATTAATTATTTAGTTTGTCTCACATCCCACTGGATTACATGCAGAGGGCGGGGTTTTTAACCTATTCTGGAACCAGCCACCTGGGGGAGATCGAAATGCAATGGCTTCACTTTTGATGACTAGTGCGGCTCAATTGGTAAGGACATATCCCTGGCATATCCTCTGCCCTAAATTTGACACGCCCCAAAGCAGTGGCATTGTAGCGTTACCAGCGGCACTGAACGCAGATTTGCTATCCCTTTAGGCATTTAGCTGGCAACCACAATAAAATAGCATTAGCAGAATTGTATATATGACATTTTTATATTCCTTACAATCCATTCATAGTCTGTCAGGGGCATATAGAGCAGGTACTTTTAAATTGCCACTCAAGCATTAGATAAGGTTCATACAGCTGGGCCGGAATTCAAAGAGCACTCTATGTTAGCAAATGCTTAACACTGCCATCTAACTGACCTAGAGCTCTTCACAGTGTATAGGTTAGACTAATGCCATGCTGTGTGTCTTCACAGAATCCAATGGAGATTTTCATTCTTCTGCAAGAGGACATAGCCAGCAAAGATGCAGAGGTGGAGTTCAGTGGGAATAAGCAGCGAGTGAGAGTGAAGCCTGTGAATTGGAATGAGAGCACACTGAAAGTGACTGCACCTGGTAAAGACGGTCTACATAGATGCTTAAATTTTAAAACTTAAAGGGTGTAGAAAATGTTATGGTTGCATGTTAAAGGAACACATGCCACAAAAATGATCTGTCATTATTTACT
>NW_015505231.1:1130519-1147502 GCF_001515645.1 Sinocyclocheilus grahami
TATATATATATATATATATATATATATATATATATATAAATTGTTCCATGTTCTGGTGAACTATATTCCTTTAAGAAATTGATATATATTATTCATAAAATTATTATTTGGTGGCAATATAATCTGTGTTTGCAGATTTTACTGCTGGACATGTGATTGTAACACTTTACAGTAAAGGCCTTGTGAAAGGCATTGCCTGCTTACAATACTACACCATCATGGAAGATATTGCCCACTTCCTTCAGCAGGCTGCAGATCCTGTGATGTTTATGTGCCAGGTAAGCACATGTCTGTTTAAGTTTTAACCCACATGCTCAAACAAATTGTCTTCAAATAAAATGTTTAGCTTCTGCCCTAAAATATGCAAACTTTTCAGCTTTTCAAATGTGAATTTGATGTAATCTTTAATTTCTGAAAAAAAACATTTAAGTGAATCAGCATTTATTAGGGTCTTAGGTGTCACACAAGGGACAGATGTGAATTATTTTAGATATCTAAATGGAAATCATAGTTATGCAAACAAATTACGACGCTGAAACTTGTTAGCTGTCTAGTGCTGTTTTTTCAGGCTTTAGTGTTGCTGCAGTCTTCCAATTGCCAATAAGGGGTTTTCTACAACAAATTAAAGGAAACATTTACTGTTGCTGGCAATGCTATGAGGCAAGCCTAAACTTTTATAGTCTTGCAAAGATTTATTGTGCCCCTAGTGACATGTAGGCCCATATGTATATTGTACAAATCAGGGGCATAGCCAGGATAATTTCATAGGGGTGGCCAGGTAAGGACCCGTAACCTGTCCGGAGTGTAAAATCACATTCCATTCCCCTCTGTTAAAATCCTCTGTTCCCTGGAGGCAGGGACTGTTTCGAGTAGGGGGTTGGGGTGGCCGCACACTTCAGTTCTGATGGCCACCCCCCAGCTCCACTCCTTGTGCAAGCTGTAAACAAATTGCTGAATGAGAGCTCTAAAGCTTCATTTATTTCATAGTCAAGATGTTACAGTAGTTTAATATCTAAGAAATATTGAACACCATTCATCATCAATTTTTTATTTTATTTTTTTTTAATTTTTATCAGTACTGGATTATATTCTCCACTAACCCCTTAAAGCCCTTTTCTTATGCGAGTACTTTTATGGTGTATTTAAGGGTACATTTCCATGACAATGATTGTACTAAAAAAAAAAAAATGATAATAATTTGCATTTTTTAAATGTTTTGTTTGCAGACAACAGCATTGTCAAAATGATGCCCATTCACACAGTTCTGTGGAAAATTATAATACTACTAATAAAAAAAATAATAAAATAAAAAAAAATTGTAATACACCTACATATGGAAATAAATATGACAAATGACTTTGAAAAAAAAAAAAAAAACATGTTGAATTGCACTAACTGAAAAAAAAAATTATAATTCATTGCATTAACATTGCTTGTCACAGCCAATATCACCCTGCAGCCCAAGACTGGTTGCCCACTGAATCTAAGCAGGGTTGAGCCTGGTCAGTACCTGGATGGGAGACCTCCTAGAAAAACTAGGCTGCTGTTGGAAGATGTGTTAGTGAGGCCAGCAGGGGGTGCTCAACCTGTAGTCTGTGTGGGTCCTAATGCCCCAGTATAGTGACGGGGACACTATACTGTCAAAAAGCATGGTCTTTCGGAATGAGACGTTAAACCGAGGTCCTGACTCTCTGTGGTCATTAAAAATCCCATGGCACTTCTCGTAAAGAGTAGGGGTGTTCATGTCCTGGCCTCAAATAAAGTAGCCCAATTCCACGGGAAAACCGCGGACTTGGCAACACTGTGACGGATATAGTAATGTCTACAACGGACACGACCGCTAACGCGGCGTGACCACAACAGCTTGAAGTTGTCTAATTTGGCCCCTGCACTAATAGTAAGGCTTTCCTCTGTGTATACATATCCTTTCAAGTGCAATTTTAGCTGGATTATTTGTGTCCCCTTCAAAAATTGCTCTTGAGAAATTTTTATGTTTATTTTTTAAATAAATAAACAAATAAGTAAATAAATAAACAACTGTTAACTCGAACAATACAAAATAATTATATTGTCATTTATGTAATCTATGGATAACTGAGCATTAAATTATTTAATGCATGCATCGTTAAGTATTCTTGTCATGATGGAGGCAAAGAGAGATCTAGCATTCTGCCGCTTTAAATGAGACACAGAGATGAAATAGGCTAGTGCGGTAAAATCACGTGTATTTGAATGCATAAATTATATTATTGATTTAAATTAATTAGAGAGAGAGAGAGAGAGAGAGAGATTAAAGTTGCATGTGTGAATTGCGTCTGTGCATCTCATTCTGCAAAAGTGAAGCATTTCGTTACTTCAAAACATAAATTTTAGCCCCTAGTTGCTGAGAAATATAATGTAGCGATTTAGTATCAAAGCTACTATATTAATAAAACTTGCGCGGCAGCATTGACCACAAGTGTTCATGTTCGTGAATATTTCCGTGTAGGCGATGGGCTCTGATTGTTTAGCTAGCCCAGTGTGTTGTGATTGGCTAAACCGCCTCTATTGCGAGTCTAAACGTCCCCTCCCTCTCCTCAGCAGCATGTGCTCCAGTTGTATTGTAAATAAAGGTGTCTTTAATATCGCTTATCAGTTTGAGCCCAATTGAGAAGCAGAGGATATTATTGAAGAGGATCGTGCAGAACCTGTGCAAGCATGGCTTTTAATGGTAGGCCTATGTTTTTTGTTTGTTGTTGTCTCATACTTTTAGATACGCTGTAATTTGTAAATGCTACTGCTTATGTTAGCTTTTAATATACAGTTTTATCCTGATTAAAGCTTTAATACAGTATGACAACTGCATGCCATGTTTAACGCTTCTCATAGCTATGTAAAAATAAGTGTATAATTGTAACACTTCATTGAAAGAGAGAGAGATGCAGAACATGTGCAGAGCAGGGGGACGCGAGGAACAGTATTAATAACCGCTGCTTTAGAACATTGATTTTGAAACTTGTGAATCCATTAGAATCATTAGACGACAGAATCGCGATTCATATATGAATTGATTTTTACGTGCACCTCTAGTTTTCTCTTCCTCTTCTCTAAAGCAACACAGCATGGCCTCGCCCCCTTTGCTGCCTTTTCCCGAGGGCGGGGTTCATCTGGGTTTGTGATGTCACGAACCCGGGAAGCAACTTGTTGTAGTCCCTACCAGCCGTTTTTGTAGGCATTAAACTGACATAATTTTAAAAGACGATATCTCCATTTGCATTTAACTTTTTAGCTTTGTAACTTTGCAGATATTGTTTATGCTCAAACAGCAACATTACACACTAACTAACGTTAAAAAAGTGAAATCGCAATGAGCCACCCCTTTAAATTTGACTGAAATGCGTTGTTAAAGCACTGCAAATGTCTTGACCGGTGACATGATCAGGGATTGCCAGCTCTTCCTCTCACCCTTCCCTGTCCACCTTCATCTTCCAAATTAGGTTAGACTCCCACTGCTGCACAGAAAGCTGGAATCTGGGTTCTTATGAAGTTGTGGTGTGAACAAGAAAGGGTCTGAGATCATTTAAGTACAGACAAGGATCAAGAAATGAACCGGGTTCTCTTTTGAATCCACTATATTGTAAACACCAAAAGGTCTTATTCTCATTAATTGTTAATATTAAGATAATAATATTATTAAATACTTGGGTGTAATTATTTCTTCAAATCTTTCAGAAATTGTTCATTTAAAATTTTCTCCGATATTAAGAAAAATTTGTAATGATTAAAAAATATTGGAATACTTTGCCTCTTTCCTTAATAGGGCAAATAGTAACTGCCAAAATGAAAATGCTCCCTCAGATTAATTATTTATTTTCAATGATTCAATTTGAGCCATCTTTTTAATGGTTCACTATCACTAAATTAAATTATATCTGGTTATTGGAAAAATATTGGAAAAATAAGATTATTGGAAAAATAAGAATTAGAATAAGAAGTTAGAATTTGTCTGTCGACTTTACAAAAAAATAACAACTTTACATTTTTTTATGTATTATATTGCAAATCAGTTACAATTTCTTATTAAGTGGATACACATTAAAGGGCACCTATTATGCCACTTTTTACAAGATGTAATATGAATGAATGATGCATTTATGTAGTGCTTTATTGTACACCCAAAGCACTTTACAATCATGAGGGGGTCTCACCTCAACCACCACCAGTGTGCAAGCATCCACTTGGATGATGCTACGGCAGCCACAGGACAACGGCACCAGTGCGCTCACCACACACCAGCTACAGGTGGAGAGTAGAGAGAGACATAGAACCAATCAAGTGGATGGGGATTATTTGGAGGCCATGACTGACAAAGGCCAGGGGGGCAATTTGGCCAGGACACACCCCTACTTTTTACGAGAAGTGTCATGGGATTTTTAATGACCACAGAGAGTCAGGACCTCGGTTTAACATCTCATCCGAAAGAAGTTGCTTTTTGACAGTATAGTGTCCCCGTCACTATACTGGGGCATTAGGACCCAAACAGTCCACAGGGTGAGCACCCCCTGCTGGTCTCACTAACATCTCTTCCAGCAGCAACCTAGTTTTCCCAGGAGGTCTCCCATCCAGGTACTGACCAGGCTCAACCCTGCTTAGCTTCAGTCGGCAACCAGTCTTGGGCTGCAGGGTGATATGGCTGTGGCTTATATTGGTCGTGGGTGTCTCCAGAAAGTGTCTGTCAAGTTTCAGTCCAAAATACCCAACAGATCATTTATTATAACAGCTGGAAAATGTCATTTTTGGGGTGTGTCTAAAAAAAGAGCTGTTTTGGAGTGTATCGCTTTAAATGCAAATGCAAATGAGCTGCATATTCCCACCCCGTCGCGTATACATCTCTCTGCATTGCATATCTACAGCATTAAACAGCCGGTAGAGGCAACATAACAGAGCGAAAGAACCGGTGTTTAGCCGTACATATGGGAAGCCAAATGCACTGAAAGTGGGACGAAACAGCATAATGTTTCAGAGCTTTGCATCACGAAAGCTTGACACTATTCCTAAATGAGAATTTATTCATTATTTACATATAAAGGAGGTAATCAGGAATAAACAGTAAAAACTATTTGGGGCAGCAACACTGGAAAACAAAGCAATCTTTATATATTATAAAGGTAGTGCTTCACGTGACTCAGTGGACTAACACAATAATTAAAAGATTAAAAATTAAAAGACCAAACTCAAAATACACCTTATTGATGATGCAAACTATGTACAGGCAAGTGGGCCCAGAATAAGAATGAAAGTTATGCACTTTCCGGTTACTGTCGTTACCTTGGTTCCCTGAGAGTGGAAACAAGACATTGCGGAGCCTTCCGTGGTGGGAAACTCCATTAGGTGTGTGAATCGTCACTGGTATAACGATTCGATTCATTTATGATTATCATGTCAATGATTCGATTCCATTCGATATCACAATGCATCACGATTATATTAAATGTATTTTATGCATTTTTATTAAGCAGGCTACTTTTTAAAATAATTACAAATTAATAATAAATCAAAACAATTGTTAAGAACTTAACAAAATAAATATACCTTCAATACATTTAAACAAATATAAAGTAATAAAGGGAGGAAAGACAATTAGAATTGATAAACAAAAAGTATTTTCAACTTCTGAAAGTGCTTTAAGTATCTGAAAGTTTACAGACAATCATAGTTATGTGTTTCTCTTTTTTTCTTAGCATTATTGCTGTTTGATTGTTACTATATAATGCACAGATCTATTTCGACATATCAGATGTTTTGTCCTGTTCTGAAAACATAACTGACTGTGTTTACATCAATTTCGTATCATAAAATTATTCGGAGATGCAAGTGCGTTTAACCGCACATGCAATCGAGCTTCAGGAAAACAAACACAAAGCGTACATGGATGTCTGTCTGTACGTGAGTTTCGTGTATCTAATACATACTGCATTCCAAACGGCATAAATTAAAGTATAACTAAAGTAAAACACTGAAATAACGGCAGGTGGAAGCACACACTGTCAAGCATTGTGCACCTGTCTCACAGTGCATATGCTGTGTAATGAAGCCCGCCGCGATTGTCTCTAGTGCACACACATGCCATATGGAGGAAAAGGCCATGCTCAGAATCGATTCAGAGCATGTTTTTCCTGCACTAAGCTTGGTTTTTCCAAAATGTGCCCAGATCTTGGATTTAAAAATAGTGGGTGGATTTTTTAATACTCGCGTGACAAGCACGTATGCGAATGATGTCAGTAGACTATAATCGATTACGGTCTATTACTGCATAGATGCAGAATGCAATGATTAATTTCAACACCCCTACCGAATGGTCAATGTAAATCCTCAAATCCCTAACGGGGCACAACGAAATCTGAGCGTCAGCATCATGCGAGGTCGGTGACTCAGAAGACAGGGCACACAGCTAAACAGTCTGTGCTCTGAAGGGAGTAGATAGCGATTTAGGCATGTTGCCCGGTCTCAGCTGGAGAGTGACGCTGCAGTCGCCGGGCCCAAAGTGAATACAGTCGCTGTCCATGGAAAACACATGCAAATTCCCTATGTGCTTAGCCAAAGCAATGGTAAAAAGAAGTGCAGTTTTGAGAGATAGCTCCTTCATAGCAATGGATGCTAAAGGTTTGAATGGTGGCTGCGAAAGAGCTCTTAACACCATCCTCTAGGTCCTAGGACGGAACTGAAGGGGGGGGGGGTTGCGATCTCCTTGCCCCCTAAGAAATCTCACCACCAGCGTGTGCCTACTGATCAATTGCCCGCCCATTGGGGAACAAAACGAGGCAATAGCGACTACATACACATTCAGTGTTGACGGTAGACATCTACTATCCAGCCTGTACTGTAGAAAATGCAGAACATCTGACACGGAGCAAGCCGCCAGGGTCGATATGAACATCACGGCACCATTTCACAAATACTCCCCATTGTAGGCAGAGGCTAACCAAGATGAAGCGGGGGCCCCAGGCAAAATTAATAGATGGGGCACTTCTAAAATATTATTTTGTTAATATATCTTCGTTACCTAGATAAGTTTAAACATTTGATGTCATCTATGTTGTATTCTGAATAAAATATTGAAATTTGAAAAAATTGCATTCTGTTTTTATTCACAATTTGTACAGTGTCCCAACTTTTTTGGAATCGGGTTTGTAATATTTATTTATATTGATTCGTGGGCTCCCCACTAGCAGCAAGACATAGATGCAAACTAATCATGGGTGACAAAGATGAGCACCCCCACCCCCCCCTCAAAATAAAACCCTACATTTTTTAAAAAACTTATAATAATTTAAAGCCTTTATTTTTATTTTTTTAACTCAGCATTGCAAATCCCTTTAAATGTTTACTTTCATTCATGAAGAAGACAGGGGAAAAATTGTCTCCTGGTGGAAAACAAAGACTTAAAGGGGTCATATGATGCTTTTTTAAAGATAATTATTTTGTGTATTTGGTGTAACAGAATATGTTGACATGCTTTAATGTTCAAAAAACACATTATTTTTCAAATCCTGTACATTATTGTAGGTCCTCTATGCCCCGCCTCTCTCAAACGCTTCGTTTTCTACAAAGTCCCTCCTTCCAACAAGCACAGTCTGCTCTGATTGGCCAGCTGACCCAGTGCATTGTGATTGGCCGAACACCGCAAGCACGCGTCGGAAATGTAACGCCCCCTTACCATAATCACGAGCTTCATCTTTCAAAATAAATGTAAAGACAGTAAATAATGTCATTAGTTTTACCATCAGTTCAAGCCCGAAAGGGAAACAGAGTCGCGTGACAGACACAGTGATGATGCAGTACACAAGCCGCGGTTAAGACTGCTGACTCTACTGTGATGTGATGCTGTCTCTCTCTCTCACACACAGCTTGTAAGAGAAAGGAAAACTTGAAATTGCATCATATGACCCCTTTAAGATGAAAATGACATGAAATTACCATTCTATCAAATAGATGGCAGCAGAGGATCACCCATTAGCTCAGTTGCCATTTCAACACCGTAGTTTTTTTTTTTCCACGTCTTGCTTTTGGATTTATTATAAAATGACTATGAAGTATAGCAAGTGCAGGAATTCACAAAATTACTACAAATTAAGTTAATTATTAATGGTATAATAATTAAATAATTCATTAAATATTTTGCAATTTTTTTTAGATTTAATAAAAAATTAAAAATGTCAAACATTGCCTAAAAAGGACACAACAAAGGAGAGCTTTAAGTTATCTTTACCTGTAGAAGCTGCTAAAGGCAACACAGACTACAGTTGCTGCTGTAGTTTTGTTAATCTGAATTTACTCTGCATCACTTGAAGCACAGCTCTGTTTTGACATGGGCTTGTCAGATAGTTTGTTCCGTCCATTGCTACAGTTATCACCGTCAATCGCGGATCAATCTGGCGGATTCACTCATGTGATTTTTTACACTCGCATTTGTCATTCCTGAAACAGTATACGTGGACGGTTTGGTCCTCTTAAACTTTTTTTTCAAACTGTGAATGTAGTATGTAAGAGAAACCGAGCAAATGGCACTTCCATTATGGCACAACTGTCTGAGCTTACTCATGTGAAAACTCCTTATATAATCAATAACTAACTACACAATGAATATTATATTTACATCGTGTATGCTTTCTTTTTGTCTTGTTATAATAGGAAGATCTGTGAGCGTGTAGAACTACATAAACTTGTGAAAACAAAAATGAGATCAGAGCGGATTATGACTAACCTACAGTAAACACCTCTGATTGGCCACTGCTCTCAACAGAGATGCCTGTGATTGGCTACAATACTCAATGCTGCAAAACATGTTGTAAATAGAAACTTTTGGTTTTGTAATTCGAAACCAGAGTGCGCACACAAAAACATACAGGATCGTTTGAAAGTGGGTGATGGATAAGTCCTCCTCATGTTTAAATTAGCAAATGCACGAGTAAGCACTGTGCCAGTTTGAAAATGGCATCCGACACATCACGAGGAAAAAACAAGCGCATCCAGCGAGAGGGCGAGAGGGGCCCCCTAGGGGGGGTGCAGATATATTGCTCCATGTTATATTAATAATGACATTTCTGATTGTTCAAATGGTCAGCTGTCGGAAGCCCCCTCAAAATGCGGGGCCCCAGGCAATTGCCTGCCCTATTGCTACACCTCTGATTTTAGGGCATACAAACATCTCATGGAATCTCGTGGAACCTCCAAGAATGCAGGATGCTCAGCTCCTCTGATATCCCCAAAGCAGCCACACATAAAGGCTCCATAATTCCAGGTTGGGGTGCCATATTGTGCCGCTCGCCTGAGATAGCAGGTCTTTCCTAATGGGGATCGGGCCAAGGCAGGGCCACCATCAGCTCTTTCAGGTCTGGGAGAGAAGGCTGGTTCAGCCAGTTCGGGTCAATGAGTATCACTGATGCTCACTCCTCCCTGATTTTGCATAACCCAAATTTTGCACAACGCGTACAGCCTGGCTGCTGGCCAGGGTGATGTCAGAGCATCCCCCTCCAACGGGGAGTGTGACAGCGAGAACAGTGGGCAATGCACATTCTCGCTCGTCGCGAACAGATCCACCTCCGCTCTCCCATAGCGGTTTCAAATCTTCTGAACTGATTCGGGATGTTGCCTTCACTCTCCTTGAGGAAACTCTTTCCTCGAAAGCATGTCCGCTCCATGTTTCAAGAGACTGGGGATGTGCGCTGCTCTGATGGAGAAAAAGTGACGATCCGCCTATAACAGGAGACTCGCTGCCTGCTTGTAAAGGGTTGTATGTACACCGCTTCCAGCTACAGGTGGTTTATGTTCCACCGACCTTGAGGCTCTGACCAAAGGCCCAAAGCCAGCATGCCCCTTGCACAATGTACCCCAGCCCCGTGTCTCAACACATGATGTCACCAAACCCAGGGGAACACCCCAGCTGAACAAATCCAGGTTGCACCATGGCTTCAGAGCTTTGATGCAGCTGTGGGTGACCGTGATGCACAAGCAACCCGAAGTCCACGCTCTCTACGGGACTCGGGATTTTAGCCATAATTGCAGTGGGCGCATGTGTAGTAAACCCAGATGGCACAAGCAGACGGCATGAGTCCCAGTAGCCTCTGAAATTATTTCAAGTGAACAGACTTGCCCAGTCTGAAATGGCACAGGGTAGACAAAATGGCCACCATGCGCTTTTAAAAGAGGCGGGTTCACATCTCCACCGAGTTGAAACACACTCACAGATATGTTATAGACTGACTCGGGATGAGAATGCTTTTCTGCATATTCACACATAGCCCTAGGGCAGTGTTTCTCAACCCTGGTCCTGGGCGCCCCCCAACACTGCTCATTTTGTATGTCTTCCTTATCTGACACACCCATTTCAGGTCCTGGAGTTTCTTCTAATGAGCTAATGAGATGAATCAGGTGTGTTTGATAAGGGAGACACACAAAATGTGTAGTGTTGGGGGGCGCCCAGGACAAGGGTTGAGAACCACTGCCCTAGGGACTCCAGTTGACAAAGTAGCATGTCTATATGGCTGACTAGCATGTCCCCTTGTAGTGGACAGCACAGTCCAGGGCCCAGTTTATGACCTCTGGTTGTGGTTTGGTAAGTGAATAATGCACAGATAAAACATTAGTGACACTTTTATAACTTTGTGTTTGGACTATGCAAATATGTTCCACAGAACTCTGATGGAAATAGCCAATCACAGCATGGAAATGGAGAAGCGCCAAATTGCAATCTCCTCCTCATGAGAAAGACATAAAGGTACCCTTCCAAAAGACACTCCTTGTTCTGAGTCTCCGGCCTGCATGCTAGAAGATGCTATCAGATACACCGTTCAAAGTCTTTTGTCCAGAGAAATTAACAGATATCCATTCTGAGTCTCGGTCCTGCAAGGGTGAGACATTAGCAGATACACTTGTTCTGAGATTCCAGCACGTCCAGTGAGACACTAACAGATCACCAACATTCTGAGCCTCTGGCCCATGAGGGAAGAGGAAAGAATGGACATCAAGTGCTGAGTGTCCAGCTTTTGAGGCAGCAACAGATACGACCACATACTGAGCCTCCAGCCTTTGAGGAAATAGATATTCTACGTTTAGAGTCTTCGTCCAGAGAGACAACAACAGATGCAGCACATCCTGAGTCTCTATCCTAGAAAGACAAAGCGGCTTGATCAAGTTCTGAGCCCAGAGAGGCAGAAGACATACAGACATTTGCCACAAGGTTAAGCTCCGGCAAGCAAACCTTCACTTCAAGGTACTTTTGCTTGTGTGTTCCAGGCTAAGGACCTTCTGCATCTACTCCAGGGCCACATCTGCATGTTCCAGATTTTAGAGCGCCTCTGCATGACGTGACTCATGTTTGATCTATTGGAGATCAGATGGAGATCATGCATCGGTACTCTACTACTATTTCTGCAGTTCCCAAATTTGCAATGCTGAATTTACTGCTGAATTATAACCAATACATTTGTGGAAGCGATTTTGTAAAGTGAAATACAATTGATTAAAATGCAAGCACTGTTAATGCAATGCATTATTTTTTGTGCAATTCAACATGCTTTTGTATTTCAAAGACATTTGTCTTTTTTTTTTCTTCCATACATGCCAGGACAGTAATTGGCAATCTCACTTTGTAAAGAAACACTACACTACACTACGATAATGTTATCTTTTTAAAAAGCTGCACATTGAAACATTTACGTTTGCATTTTCAAGCCCTCAGGCCCTGAAATCTGATTTGAGTGTCCAGACTGAGATGCAACAGTAAAAAACAACAACATGATTTCAGGGTTTTCTTTGTGTGTGTTGTCCAGGCTTTCAAAATACCATATGGACAATATTTATCCAGATTTATCCAATATTTATCCAGTATTTATCCTTCGGTTTCTGGTGATCTTTATCTGTTCTTGTCATTATTGTGTAATGCCAGAGACCAATCAGCCGCTTCCCGTGTGCAACTGTCTACTTCAGTCCTCTCCAGTTCAGCATGCAAATCCTTCACGGGAACCTGAGCCTGAGCCTGAGCTTGCAATGGATCCAGATTCCATGCCCACCATGGACCCAAAGCCTAAGCCAGAGACAAAGCCATTTCCTGAGCCAGAGCCTTCTGGTCCTTCCCGGAGCCTGCACCCACTGCATGGTCCCTCCCAAGAGGGTGAGGAATGGTTCATTGATCTCGAGGACACAGATCCTGTCCCCAACCTTCTGCCTACCCTTTCCCTTTGCCGACCACATCTGCCTGGATGGACTCTCCGGTCGCAACCTGTTCCCGGACCCTTCCTCCTCAGCTGGTCCTGTTGAGCATAAAAGCTCTTTTGTTTCTGCCAGCTTTGCCCAGCCTTTTGACTCCGCCCCTCCATTGGTTCCAGCTGGCTTGCTGGCCCTGTTATCCTAACTGGCACTGTTAAGCTCCCTTGCTCCTCACTTGTTTGGCTCTGCTTGATTCATTGCCTCTGGTTTTCCAGCTTCCAGCTCTGATTTGGCTCTTGGATCACCTGCATCCACCTTGGTCTCCTGCGAGACCAAAGACTCTTCTTCAGCCATGCAGTCCATCGGCTCCACCGTGGCTGGTCATCTCTATGGCTCCACTGTGGTCCCTTGTCCCACCATTGCCACCTCGGTCCATTCATGGTTCCGGTCCCTCTGGCTTCACTTTGAACTTCTGGGCTTGTGGCTACACCTGGGTCCTCCAGTCCTGTGGCCTCATTGGGCACCACTGTCCCTTTGGTGGCTCTACTGTCCACACTCCTCAGAATGGACAACAGAGCTTGAGGTTGTTGCCTCAAGCTTCCCAAGCCCCAGCTTCACCTTGGTCCTTGGATCCCCTGGCTCCACCTCAGCTCACCGGCCCTGTAGTGTCACCCTGTCCCTCCCTCCTTCCAGCTTTGACTCTGCCTCAGTCGCACTTTCTCCCGGCTCTACCCTGCTAATCCCCACCCAGGAGTCCCCAGGAGTCCATACCATTGGCATCATCACGGAAAGCCACTGCATGCATCCATTGGCCTCCATGTGGTCTCTTCATCTACCGGCTCCCCCTTGGACTCCTCCAGTCCATTGGACCTGTATTTTTGTTTAGCCCTGCAAATAGCTCCTGTTTTTACTGTATTTGTTACAACTGTGATAATACACCTTTTTCATCCTCATAATTGACTACACATTTAGGGTGTATTCACACCTGTCTTGTTTGGTTCGATTGAATCAAACTCAAGTTCTGTGGTTTTGTTTACAATTTCTGGTTCACTTACAAAAAGGGCAGTGTGAAAGCGAACCACACCAAACAAAAAAAATCAACATTGTATTTGGTCCAGACCAAAGCACGTGAACTAGCGAACTTTCCTGGTGTGAATACACCCTTGAATAGATGCAATACAGACACATTCGGAATAGTTTTAAAGATGGTAAAGCATATTAGGCTGTACTGGCTGATGAAGTAACTTTATCATTGGTGTCTTTCATCTTTTTACTATACATATTTATTTTGTTTATTGAAATTCTGGGTTGATACTTTAAATAACTCACAACAGATGATCTATCTATTCATATATACAGTGGGTACGGAAAGTATTCAGATCCCTTTAAATTTTTCACTCTTTGTTATATTGCAGCCATTTGCTAAAATCATTTAAGTTAATTTTTTTTCCTCATTAATGTACACACAGCACCCCATATTGACAGAAAAACACAGAATTGTTGACATTTTTGCAGATTTATTAAAAAAGAAAAACTGAAATAACACATGGTCCTAAGTATTCAGACCCTTTGCTCAGTATTTGGTAGAAGCACCCTTTTGATCTAATACAGCCATGAGTCTTTTTGGGAAAGATGCAACAAGTTTTTCACACCTGGATTTAGGGATCCTCTGCCATTCCTCCTTGCAGATCCTCTCCAGTTCTGTCAGGTTGGATGGTAAACGTTGGTGGACAGCCATTTTTAGGTCTCTCCAGAGATGCTCAATTGGGTTTCAGGTTGTTTGTGGTTATTAAGTCATTGATTAGAAGTGATTTATTTTTAGTGAGCGAATGTTTAAAAATGCTAACTTGATGGCATTGCATTTTGTCTCAACAGCAATATTAGTTTGATGCATAACAGGCCGCAGATTAGATAAATCAGCCGTGCGGCTTAAGAAGGCCTTAGACTTTCTATCACATGATAAAACAGAAATAGAAAAAACTACAGGCACACTGGGTTCCCGCTTGTTCTGTAAACATTTGTGAATGTTGCTGCTATTATAGCGGGGACCCGACACATATCACTGGGAGCTGTTATCAGTTGTTTTTGGTTCACCTCAGCAGATGGAGGGTTTGGGCCCTGGCGTTGTGGCAGCGGCCGGAGAGCTCTCACAGGAGGAGGAAGACGAGCTGGGCCCACAGGCTTTGGTGGTTGTGGGGCCCGCCGTTTTTTAGTTGATATCTGGGGGCTTGCAGCAAAAGAGTGGGAGAGTCTGGTCCCAGCATAAACCAGTTCCTCCATTTTCTGTGAGAAGCTTAGAAGTGGAGATGTTGAAGAGAGGGATAATGTGTCTGCATAATAGCATTAGAGCTGCTCCATTGCAGCAGCTTAATACTGTAATCACGCGCTTTGCTGTAATAACGCAGGGAACCACTCGTTATAAATCTCCTAACTGTGATATTTTCAGAAATAGAAGTCGCGTTTTTTTCATCTGAAACGTGCTGTGATTTATATTCCAAAGCCACTCATATAATGCAGAAACACTCAAGCAAGCAAAACATGCGCAACACGCGCACGTATTTGTACTGGTGCAGAATGAGAGGGACAAGTAGTACAGCCTAGCGCATTTCACTCAAGTTGCTAGATTCACTTTCACTAGAAAGTCGTGTATGCCTAAGGTTTAAAATAAATTATGTTTATAGTGAATGCCCCTATGAATGGTTAACAATAATGGCCTATGACTATGTGTGCCTGGGCTGCCTCGCCGACTGGCTTAAATCTAATTAGACGCGCACTGTGTGTAATGTTCATTAACAAAATGGATATACATTGCAATCCGATAGATAAGACCCCAGAATCCACCTGAGCAAGTAACATAATTTAGTCATTTAATATCTGCTGTTACTTTCTGCACTTCATCAGTCTCAGCAGCAGCATAACAGCTTGTTAATTCATGTTTGTGCAATGATGAGACAGACAAGTTAGCCAATACATGCCATTTACTCTCTCATGTAGATAAAGTTATCAGGGTTACAGTGCACAAACTCCTGGGTGGACTGACTTGAATGAACAAATAAAGCAGAATATAAACGTTCTTTCTCCGTTTTCTGAATTACACAACACACGATAGCACACGTCACATGAGCACATTTCTCCGAACTACACTACCCATAATGCATTTCACTCGGAACTGCAACAACCATAGCGATAACTCTTAATTCCCTTCTCCCGCAACACTATCGTTGATATGACTGTGATAAGCGCGTGCTTCTGATGCTGCGTGCAACTGAAATCAACCACGCACTCATCACAATGAAAACATCGACCTTAGAAATAACGAACGTGAACACTGGGATAATCGCCGATGTATATGGAGAACCCCAGTTGAAATGCTTATTTCATTTAACCTGTTTTCATGTTCATTACTATTAATGTGTCCTCAGAGCGATTACAAGCTTTAAACAGCCTTTTCCTCCAGCTATATAAACGTGCTAAATTCTACTGCTAATATGCTTAATATTTCGCTGCTGCATACAATGCAAACTGCTAACATGACACTTAGTTCAAAATTGTTTACGGTTGCTCATTTTGTATTCAATTAGGCAGACCACGCAAATATACACAGCGATATGGATTAAAAGAGCATTCATTTATCTTAGATGTTGATTTAGGTTGCTCTGAAGTGCGCTGCCAACCGCTATAGCAAACAAAAGCCAGGTTTTTGAATATTGAGCAGCGAGCTCATTGGCTACCGATACATATATATATTTATATATATATTTATCACTTATCACTTAAATATACAGTAAGGTGTATCATTTAGTCAATGTTAAAATATCCCAGCTGAATATGTAGACACAACTATAAGTTAGTCATATAAGTGAACTCATTTTCATCTTACGCCCCCAAATTTTGGAATTCTCTCCCAGCTGACATCAGGGAAGCAAATTTGTTAGGTATTTTTAAATCTCATCTTAAAACTTTTTATTTCTGTCTTTTTGTGTTTCAATTCGGATTGTTGTGTTTGCTTGCCCTTACCAAAAAGTAGTATACCTCAAGTTTATTTGAGCAAGTATACTTAAGTAAAGTTCAAGTATATTTTTAAGTATACTTTATGTAGTAAGTATAAAAAAATGTCAGTGTACTAGTAGTATACTTGTAAGTGTACTATTTCAATACTCCTTGGGACTAAATTGGCCCACTTTCTAGTATATAAAAGTATACTTTTAAGTATACTTTAAGTATAACAGTAGTAAACTTTGCGTACACAACTAGTTTACATCAAAATGTTTAGTTTGTACTGCAACTACACTAAAAGTGAAGTTATAGGTATACTGATAGTTTACTAATTAAATACTTGTAGTAGCATTTTTAGTACACTTTGAAGTATAGTCTCAGTAAACTACTAGTTTAGTTGTTTTATACTGCAAGTATACTCGTAAGTTTTCTTTAAGTGAACTTTACATCATACTTTAAGTATACTACTATGTCCCTACTTAGATATTAATTTGTATATATTTTGTTACATGAATATCTGAACATACAAAAGATCAAAAGAACAGGGTATCTGCTTGTAAACAAAAACATTTTATTCTAGCTTCATGCATTCTTTTTTTAAACACTTGAATGTGGATAAGTTTCATAAATAAAAAATAAAGAAATAATCAAAATTTTGAACAAAAAGCTGAAAAAAATACTATGAATTGGATTCAGAATGATAATCAAAACATAGATAAACTCGATCAACACCCCAAAGCTTGACAGTCATTATTACCTCTTCATTGGTCTACATTTTATTCCATAATGTTACACAGTTTT
>NW_015505231.1:1148228-1153187 GCF_001515645.1 Sinocyclocheilus grahami
AGTATATAAAAGTATACTTTTAAGTATACTTTAAGTATAACAGTAGTAAACTTTGCGTACACAACTAGTTTACATCAAAATGTTTAGTTTGTACTGCAACTACACTAAAAGTGAAGTTATAGGTATACTGATAGTTTACTAACTAAATACTTGTAGTAGCATTTTTAGTACACTTTGAAGTATAGTCTCAGTAAAGTACTAGTTTAGTAGTTTTATACTGCAAGTATACTCGTAAGTTTTCTTTAAGTGAATTTACATCATACTTTAAGTATACTACTGTCCCTATTTAGGTATTAAATTGTATATATTTTGTTATATGAATATCTGAACATGCAAAAGATCAAAAGAACAGGGTATCTGCTTGTAAACAAAAACATTTTATTCTAGCTTCATGCATTCTTTTTTTAAACACTTGAATGTGGATAAGTTTCATAAATAAAAAATAAAGAAATAATCAAAATTTTGAACAAAAAGCTGAAAAAAATACTATGAATTGGATTCAGAATGATAATCAAAACATAGATAAACTCGATCAACACCCCAAAGCTTGACAGTTATTATTACCTCTTCATTGGTCGACATTTTATTCCATAATGTTACATAGTTTTGATACTGTTTTATGTCTGATGATCGTGTTAGATTACATGTGGAAGCATCTGTTGTTTCGGTTTCTTCTTCACTTGTGTTTTTTTGGAAATTCTGTACAGAAGATGTGTACTAGCACCCCCTACCGTATAACAATGAAAACAGCTAGGAGCACAATTATAGCTAAAATATATTTAGACTTTTTCTAAGTAGAAGTCAAGTATACGTAAATGTCATTTTAAATATATTTCTGAGAAGAACATAAAGCCCATTTCTGAGAAGTACATACAAAGTAGACTAAAAGTATACTTTCCTATTTTTAGTTTAAAAGATGTATACTAATCGCACACTTGTATAAACATCTTTTTCGTAAGGGTGTGTTGTAAAGCTCTTTGAGAAAGTAGCCTTTTAAAGGCGCTATACTAAATAAAAATTTATTATTATTATTATTATTATTATTTGAACTATGGGTTAATTCCCCTGAAAAGTGGCTCTGAGGTGCTATCAAAACTTTAGTCTTAGCATCCTGGCCAGACTGACATGCCAGCAATAGTTCAACCAATGGAGTACTTTGCGACAGAGCCATATGATTGTCTGACCAATGGAAGATGGAGAAGGGTTTGGAAAACCTTTCTTCATGTTTACAATTTGGTTTAGTGATGATAGTGGCACACACCTCAGCATGAAATACTTTCTTAAGGTTTGTAATGTTTTTCTTATGTTTTGAAGGCTTTTCAGGTGTCTTCCTTGGAGAAGCTGGATCAAACTCTGGCTTCTGGTTTAATGCGGACAATGCCGACAGGAGGTTTCCAGGGCCTGCAGTGTGATCAGTCTCCTGCTGGAGGTAAGGGCTTCTCTAGTTCTGAATAGCTCCTTTAACCCATTTTAGGTCCACTGTTTTCAGATAGCCAAATCTAAAACAGCACAAAACAACTAAAGCTACCAGCACTTTATTTTACAGGCTGTTATAGACATGAATAAATTATGAAGGGAAGCTGTCTCACCCAACAGAAGTGCATTACTGTGCACTTGTTCCTTTGTGTGCTTTCCTGCCCACTTTCATAAGTGTACAGTATGGCCCAGATCCACTGCAGTTTAACATCAAAATGTTATTCATTCAACTTTATTTATGTCCCCCAAGGGGCAATTAGTTTTGCAGCAAGACATACAAACAAACATAAAAAGCACAAAAATAATACGAAAACACAAGCCTAATAATACAGTTTACAACCTCACCCACTCAGTATATATATTAACCACTAACCATTACCTACATTTAGCATGAATATTGCAGTAGGAATAAATGAGCATCTGTAATGATTACTCTTCACTAAAGGAAATCTAAGCCACGAACCAGAAGGTAAAAACTCAAACTCAGAGTTCAGGGGATGATCACTGGCCGATAAAATGGGGTTGGTTTTCCGCATCACCTGTCTATTATACAGGTCAGTAAGACTACTCTGCACAGTACCTAAAACTTTACTGCTAACCTTTATTATTCTGGAAAAAGCATTTTTAGCCTTAACAATAAGATTGCCATACCAACATATTATAGAAAATGTTAAAATGGACTCAATGTGAGATTTATAAAAAAGGCACATAAGAGTCTTATCCACATGAAATTTTGACAATTTGCGAAGACAATATAGTCATTATTGTGCTCTCTTACCAATCATCTCCGCATTGGCTACAAATTTCAACTTATTATCAATCAAACTGCCAAGATTCCACAACTTCAATTGCCTGTCCCTTAATAACAGTATTCTGAATAACAGAAGATTTATGTCTAAAATCAATGAGCATTTCTTTTGTCTTTGCAACATTTAGTTGCAAGAACGCTCTATCACACCAATTAACAAAATCAATGACTACAGGACCGTGACCATTTTCATCAGAATGAAGAAGACTAACTACAACAGGATCATCGGCGTATTTTAAAATAAACCTGTTATCATGTTGACTACAACAATCATCAGTATAAAGAATGTAAAGAAGGGGAGAAAGTTTTGATATCTCAAACAGTTTGGCCATGGCGAGGCAACGAAATTATGGTGAGAAATGATAAACAGGAAGTGTCTAATAACTGGTGCACACATTGTCTTTTCACACTGAAACTTCAGCAGTTTGTTCGCTGTATGAGGCCGATCACATAGATGTGACTATTAGGAGTCAAAGTTATAGTGCCACCAACTGGAAGCAGGAAGTGTGTCACTTTCAAAATGTTTTAAATTCAGCATCTTACTTTTTACTAAATTTGCTTCAAACTTCAACAAAATAATGTAAAAACACAGCCGATGTAAAACTGTGATGAGATTATAGCCGCCCCTTTTGTTAAAAGTTTGTGTGTGTGGGGGGGGGGGGTTACTTTTAGCTACAGTTACCAAACTCTGTACATATATTGTTCTCATGAAGCTGGACAACTTTCTAATTTACAGTCATCAGCTACGGCCAACAGGAAGTCTGCTATTTTGATTCGAATGTGGATTTTTGGAAAAATATGGCTGTGAATTAATGCATACTAGTCCTCTGAAAATCATGGAATTCACACCAAACTTTGTCAGCATAATTACAAAACATTGAGGAACTTAAATTGCGAACGGATTGTGGATATCTTGAACGAAGTTGCCATGGTGATTTATTAAAATAACAGTAAAAAAGGAAACAGTAATTGTCTTATATTTTTAAGGTGCATTATCCAAACTCTTCAAAACTTTTAATATATAAAGAACAAGTCATTCTGAGGAAACATGCTTAGTTTCATGAGTTTATAATGTTCTAAAGGCAAACAGAAAATAAAAAAACCAACTATCAGACATCTGGTCTCACTCTACCTCTATGTGTGTGTGTGGGCTTGGGGGGGTGACACAGAGAGGAGGGGGGGGTCTGTTTACACTCTTTACGGTTTAAGGGTCTAATAATTTATATCTGTGTGATTTTGTCTGTATTACAGCTTAAGAAATCACTTAGGCCTTATCATTTTCTGACAGTTTTAGGGACAAAAAAATCCTAGAACCAGTTAATTTGTAGCGCACACAATTTTATATAATTAGGTTAATAATTGTGTTAATTACAACATAAAAAGATCTAAAGATACATACACATGCATTAAAATTTTGGTAATGCAAATAATAATTTGACACTTATTTGACACTGACCTATGACATCCTGTGACATGACATTCATCTGAATTTACATCATCTCATAGATGTGACTGTTGTGATTCTAAAACAAAAAGCAACTGTAAAAAAAAGATAGCAGTAATTTTCTTATATCTTTAAAAATGCATTATCCAAACTCTTCAAAACTTGTTACTAGGGCTGGAGAATAATTCAATATCAATATGTATCACAATATAATTTTTTTCAATAACGGTGATATGATTTTTAAACACATTTCCGATATTTCGATGTACATTACTAGTGTTTCCCATACATTGATTTATTTGTGGTGTTTGATTTAGTTGAATAAACATGAGCACTGCACATTTCAAAATCATAACACGGCGCCAGCTACGGAATCGTGTCACCACCAGTGTACTAGAACCGAATCCTAACTCAGATTTCGGTGCCTCATTTCGTTGCCATGCCTGAGCGATCGATTTAAATATTTGTCCTCTGGTTCTCCGAAACGGACATAAGAAGCATCATCACTGGCACCGCACGTGAAAAATAATTCCCCGACTGAGAAAATGCACGTAAACTCAAGTCGGAAAGCTCTAATAATACAAATCCAACACATCTTTGTAGTAATGAGAGTGTCCATGTTGTTTTCACATTCCAACTTAAAAGCACAACTCGGAAAATGAGAGCATCTGAGGAGCACGTGAATGCAGTAATTACATTTGCTCTGATGGCAGCAGGTAACCTTCCGTTAACTAAGCTAAACATCCTTAAATTAAAATGCCTAAAGCTAAACCTCCCTTGTATTCACATTTCTAAACCTGTTGTCCAACAAAAGAGAACATTATAACCTTTTTACTCCACAACACCAGTCAAATGCTTCCTTTTGTGATCTGACAAGGCTTCTTGTCACAGAATGAGGCAGAATATATGTTCCATAGGCTACTTTAAAAAGAATACATCGATTATCAATAGATTATAAATTAGGGTGACCATACGTCCTCTTTTCCCCGGACATGTCCTCTTTTTGGACCTACAAAAATGCGTCCAGCCAGGATTTCTTAATTGCCCAAAATGTCCGGGATTCGGCTGTGTTCTTAATCCCACTCCCGCTGAATCTCTGACCATTGCCTCCTGCTTCCGCAACATGTGTTTCACTCCCGCAATTTTCGTGTCCACTCCTTTAAACATTCTAATATTGTATATAATTTTGGCGCATCAGGGAGCCGCTCTCAGGATGCGGTGCATTTAAATA
>NW_015505231.1:1155095-1157736 GCF_001515645.1 Sinocyclocheilus grahami
GCTGAATCTCTGACCATTGCCGCCTGCTCCCGCAACATGTGTTTCGCTCCAGCGATTTTCGTGTCCACTCCTTTAAACATTCTAATATTGTATATAATTTTGGTGCATCAGGGATGTGGTGTATTTAAATATTTTTGAATGAGCATTTGCGCTGTTTACTTTCACTTTCGATTTCTCAATCACACGCATCCCTGTGTAAAGGGAGCACATCTTACAAGATCAGATATTTGTCAATGAGCTCAGGATCTGTTGAGCAGCAAATACTCCAGCATGGTCTTGTCAGTCATCTCTCCTTATTCTCGACCTGTGATCAGTCAAAGCTGACCCCAGCAGCTCTTGTTGGATGCAGGGTTGCCAAGTCTGCATTTTCTCCACAGAATTGGGCTACTTTTAAACTGTTGCCATGGGTCGATTTTCCCAAGTGGGTTAAAGGTTTGAAATATTGCATGAATTACATTTGACTGAAATGCTTGTATTGAAACATGTTGCATTCTACCTATGATAAAACTTTCATGGACTTCTACATTAACTGTTCCCTTCTGGTGGAATGACCTGCCCAGCTCAATCCAAGCAGCTGAGTCCTTAATATTTTCAAGAAACGGCTGAAAACACATCTCTTTCATCTTCATTTGACCATCTAAGTCTAGCACTCTCTATTCTAATGCTACATCTAATTTTATCTGCTTGTTTTTTTTATTAAAAAACTTGACCCTCTAACACTTGCACTCACTATTCTATTTCTATTCTAGCTTCTTGTTTTATTTATAAAGAAAAAAGAGCCTCTAACACTAGCATTCTCTATTCTTTCCACTTATTTTATTTTTATTTATTATAAATAATGATCTTCTAACACTAGCATTATCTGTTCCTTTTCTGTTCAATTGAATTGTTTTATTTTTATTTAAAAATGACCCTCTAACACTAGCATTCCCTATTCTTTTTCTATTCTTTCTACTTGTTTTCTTTTTATTTATTATAAAACAAAGTAAGCAAACAAACAAAAAAATTGCCCCCTACTGTCCTTTTTTTGTGAAAACTAAAATATGGTCACATTATAAATATACTTAATTATTATGAAAATACCAGAGATGGCTTAAATAACAATATTATATTGTCTATATTGTCGCAGCCGAGTGTTTATTATCTTTGTTTTATCATTTAAAACAATTATATCTTCTGTTTACTCAGTTACAGATATAACATGATGCCTTTGTCCATATAAGGGATTTCTTTGAGGGTCAGGAGTTTTCTACTTCTGTGACTGGATATGTGGATTTTCTGTGCGAGGGCGCCCTCTGGCGACCAGTATGAATGAAACAGACATCATGTGTTTATAGCGCTAATGGCCAATCCATCATTTTGAGGGGAATTTTTTTTTATTTTTTTAATAAGTATTGGTTCAGGCACCGTTTAGGCACCGGAACCGTTTTAAAAGTATCGATTTGGCACCAGTATCGAAAACAAAAAAGCTGGTCATAGCGCCACTAGCTGGCAGAAGGAAGTTTGGCACATAAAAATTACTTTGACATATTCCTCCTTTATTTTCCAATTTAAATGCATATTGCCCACCATTCACTGTTTTCCTAAAGCTACTGGGTGGTGGTAAGCTTTCAACGTTGCTTGCAGCTTTATTTTAAATTGAGCTCTTTTAATAAGATCTACACTGTAAAACATGAAAATATACTGATTGAAAATCACTTTCTTTGGTGCAGTACTCTAAGAAAAATATTTTTTTGAAGTTGTAAATAAAAATGATTAGACTGTGTTTTAAAATATTATTGCCATATTCTACTTAAACATAATTTACATTTTTAAGTAGAAATTTGTTCTTCTCTTTTCCAGAGTGTCATTCAGAGGACATTCCTACTCTCCTACATTTTGCGGCCCAGCATGGATTGCGAGACCTGGCCAGTGCTTTGCTGCAGTGTCCTGGATCCCGGCAGGCCCTTAAGATCCCTAACAGCCATGGACACACACCACTGGATCTTGCACACGTACATGGACACAACCAGCTCTATATACTCCTACAAGAGTCATTGGTGAGTAAAAGTTCTTAAGCATAATTATTTCATACATCTTCTATAACCTGTCCAACTTTTATAATCCAAACCCATACAATTAGAAGCATCACTGGAAAGCAAAGGTCAATAAAACTCACCAGCTTCAGCCGATACAAGAGTTTATGCAACATATACATCTACAGATGTTATAACAAAATCCAACTCTTACCCCTCACGTTCTGTTGAGCTTGACTTTTTTTTTTTTTTGGAGGGGGGGGGGGGATTCCAATTATGTATACAGTATCTCACAGAAGTGAATACACCCCTCACATTTTTGTAAATATTTTATTATATCTTTTCATGTGACAACACTGAAGAAATTACACTTTGCTACAATGCAAAGTAGTGAGTGTACAGCTTGTATAACAGTGTAAATTTGTTGTCACTCAAAATAACTCAACACACAGCCATTAATGTCTAAACCGCTGGCCACAAAAGTGAGTACACCCCTAAATGAAAATGTCCAAATTGGGTCCAAAGTGTCAATATTTTGTGTGGCCACCATTATTTTCCAGCACTGCCTTAACCCTCTTGAGCATGGAGTTCACCAGAGCTTCACAGGTTGCCACTGGAGTCCTCTT
>NW_015505231.1:1157958-1158509 GCF_001515645.1 Sinocyclocheilus grahami
TTTATCTTGGTCTCATCAGACCACAGGACATGGTTCCAGTAATCCATGTCCTTAGTCTGCTTGTCTTCAGCAAACTGTTTGCGGGCTTTCTTGTGCATCATCTTTAGAAGAGGCTTCCTTCCGGGACAACAGCCATGCAGACCAATTCGATGCAGTGTGCGGCGTATGGTCTGAGCTCTGACAGGCTGACCCCCCACCCCTTCAACCTCTGCAGCAATGCTGGCCGCACTCATATGTCTATTTCCCAAACACAACCTCTAAATATGACGCTGAGCACGTGCACTCGACTTCTTTGGTCGACCATGGCGAGGCCTGTTCTGAGTGGAACCTGTCCTGTTAAACCGCTGTGTGGTCTTGGCCACCGTGCTGCAGCTCAGTTTCAGGGTCTTGGCAATCTTTGTATAGCCTACGCCATCTTTATGTAGAGCAACAGTTCTTTGCCATGAGGTGCCATGTTGAACTTCCAGTGACCAGTATGAGAGAGTGAGAGCGATAACACCAAATTTAACACACCTGCTCCCCATTCACACCTGAGACCTTGTAACACTAAT
>NW_015505231.1:1158882-1161241 GCF_001515645.1 Sinocyclocheilus grahami
TGAGTGGAACCTGTCCTGTTAAACTGCTGTATGGTCTTGGCCACCTTAGGGTCTTGGCAATCTTCTTATAGCTTACGCCATCTTTATGTAGAGCAACAATTCTTTTTTTCAGATCCTCAGAGAGTTCTTTGCCATGAGGTGCCATGTTGAACTTCCAGTGACCAGTATGAGAGAGTGAGAGCGATAACACCAAATTGAACACACCTGCTCCCCATTCACACCTGAGACCTTGTAACACTAATGGGTCACATGACACCGGGGAGAGAAAATGACTAATTGGGCCCAATTTGGACATTTTCACTTAGGGGTGTACTCACTTTTGTGGCCAGCGGTTTAGACATTAATGGCTGTGTGTTGAGTTATTTTGAAGGACAACAAATTTACACTGTTATACAAGCTGTACACTCACTACTTTACATTGTAGCAAAGTGTCATTTCTTCAGTGTTGTCACATGAAAAGATACAATAAAATATTTACAAAAATGTGAGGGGTGTACTCACTTCTGTGAGATACTGTATATAAAGATAATATTAGTAATTTTAAAATTTATCTAATTTTCACTTCAAATTGTTCTGATAAATTCTTCTCTCCTCTACTAAAACTGCTCTAACGCTTTCACTGGTGAGTGCCCCCAGAGTTGTCACACCCATGGTCAGCTCTGTGTTCCTGTCTTGTGTTTTTCTCCTCATGTGCTCTTCATGACCTAGTTTTCACTCGTGTATTTCATACCCTTATTTGGTTCTTCCTGTTCCTATTGAGTTCCATTTTTTTCAGCCGTGTCTTGTTAATTCCCTTGTTTAGTTCCGTTTACTTAAGCCCAGTGTTTCCTGTGTCTAGCGTCCTGTGTTAAACGTCATTCCCAGTGCTATGTGTTTTTCTTTGTGGTTTCGATAAATAAAGACTGTATTTATGGGAATTCTCCTATGACTCCTCGTCTCCTCGCTCCACTCTTGTGAAACGTGACAGAACACCAGACCTATACAAGATGACAGAGGCTGAGGACAGACTGTGGTGTTTGCGGCAGGCTGGTCGGAGGTTGGAGAGATATGTGGAGGAATTCCTTGAGCTGTCCAACCTGTGTGTTTCCAGCTGGGGCTGGACGATGATACGATCCGCTGCGATCTCCCGACATGTGATGTTCCCCTGATCGAGCTGATTGGTCTCGTCCTTTATTTAAACGGTTCCGATTACAAAGTGGAAGAAGTAAAGGAAAATTTAAAGTCTCCTAGTCCAGCCCCCTCTGAAACAAGTCATGTCTCCCCAGCTCACCCCACGCCAGGTACCCCCACATACCTCACCAGTGGCTCCGACCACCTGCCCAACCTAAGGCACCCCCCGAGTTCACTGAAGCTCCTTCCTGGTCCTCAGCCCAGAGCCGCCGGCCGCTCGGAAGTCAAGGCCGCCAGCCGCTGCACTCTCAAGCCCGCAGGCTGCTCCATTGTCAAGCCCGCCAGCCGGTTCACTCCCAAGCCCTCAGCTGACAGCAACAGTCTCCTTCACCGCTGCTCAAAAAAGGAGAATGTGGAGGAAGCTCCAGTGTCGGCTCCAGCCTCTATTCCCGCATCCAGCCCAGAGGGGGCTCATGTTCCCATGTTAAGCCCAGAGAGGGCTCCTGTTCCCAAACCAAGCCCAGAGAGGGCTCCCGTTCCCACGTCTAGCCCAGATAGGGCTCCTATTCCCGAGTCATGCCCAGAGAGGGCCCCTGTTTCCGAGTCGAGCCCAGGGAGGGCCGCTGCTCCTACGTCAGGCCCACGGAGGGCCTCAGGAACCGAAATTTCCCCCAAGGAATTTTTTTGGTGGGGCTATAGAGCTCCGGCCGTAGAGGTCGGGCTCAGTGCCGAGGCCAAGGCCATGGAGGCCGCTCCGCCATGGCCCCCTGAACTGTCTGCTCCGCCATGGCCCCCTAGTCTGCCTGCTCCACCACGGCTCCCTAGTCTGCCTGCTCTGCCATGGCTCCCCAAACTGTCTGATCCGCCATGGCACCTGGAGCTGCCTGATCCGCCATGGGTCCCAGATCCGGTACTGCCCTGGAGGCCGTCCGTCTCACGTAAGCCTGTCCGTAGAGGCCTCCAGAGCGCCCCCCCCCTCCCCGGTGGATGTTATGAGGCGTGTGGATGTGCCTTCCGGGAGGGGGAGGTAATGTCACGCCCATGCTCTATGTTCCTGTCTTGTGTTTTTCTCCTCATGTGCTCTCCATGACCTAGTTTTCCCTAGTGTGTTTCATGCCCGTATTTGGTTCTTACTGTTCCTGTTCATATTGAGTTACATTTGTTTCAGCTGTGTCTTGTTAGTTCCCTCATTCAGTTCCGTTTACTTAAGCCCAGTGTTTCCTGTGTCTAGCATCCTGTGTTAAACATC
>NW_015505231.1:1161336-1162393 GCF_001515645.1 Sinocyclocheilus grahami
TATATATATATATATATATATATATATATATTATATATTTTTTTATTACAAAATTAAGTTTTTTATTCAAAATATTTTAAAATTTGCTTACCATATCATCAACTATCTGATATTCTAATTGAGTGTGTTTTGTCATTTAAAAATCATTCTAAATTTTCTTGATCGTGATCTGTAACGTGAGATGGGCGCCCCCATGTTTGTTCACGCTACAGTTCAGAGAGTCCTGTCAGTCAGATTTACCACACGTAAATTCATCAATTTCTCCCGAAATACATGCAAATAAGTGGCCGGTGAACTGGGAGAAGTATAGAGTGAACTTTATAGTTACTTACACTATGTGTATATGATATTAATAATACACATCATCAAATTATATTTGAATGGATTGTTATTGCTGCTTCCATAAACATCCGTGTGTATTTTACGAACTCTAAAAGTATTGTTTTACTAGTACTTATGTGGTTAAAACACTGCATAGTTGTGATTATATGACACATAATCACACTTTGGCGTCTCAGCGTCAGCCAAAGCGTGACAATGCAGTTTGAATTTGGCACTTATGTGACGTCACCCCCCCCCTCCCCGGTGGATGTTATGAGGCGTGTGGATGTGCCTTCCGGGAGGGGGAGGTAATGTCACGCCCATGCTCTATGTTCCTGTCTTGTGTTTTTCTCCTCATGTGCTCTCCATGACCTAGTTTTCCCTAGTGTGTTTCATGCCCGTATTTGGTTCTTACTGTTCCTGTTCATATTGAGTTACATTTGTTTCAGCTGTGTCTTGTTAGTTCCCTCATTCAGTTCCGTTTACTTAAGCCCAGTGTTTCCTGTGTCTAGCATCCTGTGTTAAACATCAATCTCGGTGCTACGTGTGTGTTCCTTGCTTGTCACATGACACACCGCGGCCACAATAACACTGTATGACAGATGGATCGCTTTTATTTAGTTTTTTCATCAAAATATTTTTTTTTATTATTATTTTGTGTATATATATATATATATATATATATATATATATATGTATATATTATATATTTTTTTTTTACAAAATTAAGTTTTTT
>NW_015505231.1:1163751-1168036 GCF_001515645.1 Sinocyclocheilus grahami
TCCTGTGTTAAACGTCATTCCCAGTGCTATGTGTTTTTCTTTGTGGTTTCGATAAATAAAGACTGTATTTATGGGAATTCTCCTATGACTCCTCGTCTCCTCGCTCCACTCTTGTGAAACGTGACAGAACACCAGACCTATACAAGATGACAGAGGCTGAGGACAGACTGTGGTGTTTGCGGCAGGCTGGTCGGAGGTTGGAGAGATATGTGGAGGAATTCCTTGAGCTGTCCAACCTGTGTGTTTCCAGCTGGGGCTGGACGATGATACGATCCGCTGCGATCTCCCGACATGTGATGTTCCCCTGATCGAGCTGATTGGTCTCGTCCTTTATTTAAACGGTTCCGATTACAAAGTGGAAGAAGTAAAGGAAAATTTAAAGTCTCCTAGTCCAGCCCCCTCTGAAACAAGTCATGTCTCCCCAGCTCACCCCACGCCAGGTACCCCCACATACCTCACCAGTGGCTCCGACCACCTGCCCAACCTAAGGCACCCCCCGAGTTCACTGAAGCTCCTTCCTGGTCCTCAGCCCAGAGCCGCCGGCCGCTCGGAAGTCAAGGCCGCCAGCCGCTGCACTCTCAAGCCCGCAGGCTGCTCCATTGTCAAGCCCGCCAGCCGGTTCACTCCCAAGCCCTCAGCTGACAGCAACAGTCTCCTTCACCGCTGCTCAAAAAAGGAGAATGTGGAGGAAGCTCCAGTGTCGGCTCCAGCCTCTATTCCCGCATCCAGCCCAGAGGGGGCTCATGTTCCCATGTTAAGCCCAGAGAGGGCTCCTGTTCCCAAACCAAGCCCAGAGAGGGCTCCCGTTCCCACGTCTAGCCCAGATAGGGCTCCTATTCCCGAGTCATGCCCAGAGAGGGCCCCTGTTTCCGAGTCGAGCCCAGGGAGGGCCGCTGCTCCTACGTCAGGCCCACGGAGGGCCTCAGGAACCGAAATTTCCCCCAAGGAATTTTTTTGGTGGGGCTATAGAGCTCCGGCCGTAGAGGTCGGGCTCAGTGCCGAGGCCAAGGCCATGGAGGCCGCTCCGCCATGGCCCCCTGAACTGTCTGCTCCGCCATGGCCCCCTAGTCTGCCTGCTCCACCACGGCTCCCTAGTCTGCCTGCTCTGCCATGGCTCCCCAAACTGTCTGATCCGCCATGGCACCTGGAGCTGCCTGATCCGCCATGGGTCCCAGATCCGGTACTGCCCTGGAGGCCGTCCGTCTCACGTAAGCCTGTCCGTAGAGGCCTCCAGAGCGCCCCCCCCCTCCCCGGTGGATGTTATGAGGCGTGTGGATGTGCCTTCCGGGAGGGGGAGGTAATGTCACGCCCATGCTCTATGTTCCTGTCTTGTGTTTTTCTCCTCATGTGCTCTCCATGACCTAGTTTTCCCTAGTGTGTTTCATGCCCGTATTTGGTTCTTACTGTTCCTGTTCATATTGAGTTACATTTGTTTCAGCTGTGTCTTGTTAGTTCCCTCATTCAGTTCCGTTTACTTAAGCCCAGTGTTTCCTGTGTCTAGCATCCTGTGTTAAACATCAATCTCGGTGCTACGTGTGTGTTCCTTGCTTGTCACATGACACACCGCGGCCACAATAACACTGTATGACAGATGGATCGCTTTTATTTAGTTTTTTCATCAAAATATTTTTTTTTATTATTATTTTGTGTATATATATATATATATATATATATATATATTATATATTTTTTTATTACAAAATTAAGTTTTTTATTCAAAATATTTTAAAATTTGCTTACCATATCATCAACTATCTGATATTCTAATTGAGTGTGTTTTGTCATTTAAAAATCATTCTAAATTTTCTTGATCGTGATCTGTAACGTGAGATGGGCGCCCCCATGTTTGTTCACGCTACAGTTCAGAGAGTCCTGTCAGTCAGATTTACCACACGTAAATTCATCAATTTCTCCCGAAATACATGCAAATAAGTGGCCGGTGAACTGGGAGAAGTATAGAGTGAACTTTATAGTTACTTACACTATGTGTATATGATATTAATAATACACATCATCAAATTATATTTGAATGGATTGTTATTGCTGCTTCCATAAACATCCGTGTGTATTTTACGAACTCTAAAAGTATTGTTTTACTAGTACTTATGTGGTTAAAACACTGCATAGTTGTGATTATATGACACATAATCACACTTTGGCGTCTCAGCGTCAGCCAAAGCGTGACAATGCAGTTTGAATTTGGCACTTATGTGACGTCACCGAATGTTCTAAATCCCATATGTGGGACCGTACCGCTCAGCAGGCTAACAGATATTTGAGGGGAAAAAAGACAAAAAGAAACCCAGTGCATGCAGCATCAGTTACTTCATACTTCAATATTAGTAATTTTAAAATTAATCTAATTTTCACTTCAAATTCATCTGACATCCCTCTGCTTTAACACAAAACAGACATGCACTTTTCATAAAAGTAACAGTTATGCAATATAGTAACACGGTTTCTGTTCGTTTGGGGTCCATTTGACCTCAGCAAAAAGACATAATAGAAAAATGCAAACAACTACTACAATTTGTAGAAATGTCCTGCGACAAAATATTTACTAATCAAAGAATCATAGGACATGAACATTTAATGCATTTGTTTTTTTATATCTGGAGTCTCGGAAACCCCAAAATAGTAATATATAGTTCAGTCATGAAACTCTAGATGGCGCAGGCTGACGGGTTGTTAATGTAACTGATGATATTCAGAGAGTTAAACGACTTGGCACAAGCTGATTGGTTCATGTTGCATATGCAGCCAATGAGCTTACTGCCTTGTATTTATATGGCTGGCTAGCATTCACTTGAGATTCCTGCAGCGCGCTTTCAGAGTTTCTCTGAACTCAACAGCTAGATAAGTAAACAGTCTTCACTCTGATTTCAGTGCATTATTGCGTTTGTCAGATTTATATTTTTAAACTAGAAAACATACAAGTAAAACTACGCACAGATTATTTGCGTGAGGATTAATTATAAAGCATGTCTTGTTCATATTTGGAGTTGATGATTAAAAAATAAGAGAAACTTGTGGCTTGACCTCAGCCTGGACTCAATTTGTGAAGCAACCCATACTTTGGTGATACCCTACCTCTCACAATGCCACACAAGTCATATTATTATTGTTGCTAATATAGCAGCGGCAGCAGAAAGAGCTTTAGTTGCATGAAATTTTAGTGATAACTCATAGAGCGTAAATTAACTCTTTAAAGTGCAATAGGCATTTATTACTTAGCTTATTCAACGGGGCTTACAACAGGTTTCATGCAGCAGCAGTAGATTATGCTTCGCAAATTCTAATTAAATATTACAACCGCAACAGCTTGCACTGTAAATTCCTACTACAACATTGTGAATATCATTAACAGCAACAGCATGTGCTTCAACTCAGTATTGAGATGTTATTGAATATTATCAATAGCAGCAGTAGCAGAGGTTTTATTGTGTTGGCCGTATCGCACTGCATACATTGCGGACAGCTTTACCTATCGTAACAAGTCTATGGACTTTGTCATGTTGTGCCACTCGCGTCTGGTGTAGACAACGTTTTAGAGTAAAATAGGCATTCACCTAGCTACTTATATGCTTACTTAATGGAGCTCTCAGCAGTTCAGTCTCTTGTGCAGTATCAGCAGCTTGTATAGGGATTCAGTCATCTAAATTTTTCTCATCAGCAGCATGCACAGCATTTCTATGTTGCAAAATTTTATTTGGACACAGTTAATATAAAAACAGACAACTTCATTTAAATAAAGTCACTGTAGTGTCTTGCTCAAGTCCATCTTGGAACGAGCCATGCATTTAGCAATGATGTGTTCATACAATGCAAACATTATTGTTCTTAATATGCAATATAAATATTTTAAATTATCAAAATAAATGAGCAGCTGCTTTTGAGGCAGAATTAGTCCTGGGCATATGACACCACAACTACAGGGTGTACAGTGATTTATTCTTTCGCCAAATATTTTGTTAGCTTATTGATAAGTTAAAGGTAATTCTGTCAGGACCATTATCGTCAAAGATGATTGACAATCATACAGTTTGGACAGCCTAGCATGGATGAGAGCAGGGAGAGCAGCGATAACCCCCCAGGGTAAACAGAACAGAACCAACATAAACGTATTGCAGATATCGTTAAAGTTCAATCATTTTATGTAGGGCTGCACGATAAATCGCATGCGATATTTAACGCGCATCTTGTCAGTAAAGCCGGTTCTTTAATCAGCCATAAATCTCCATCACCTGCGGGCTTTCACATGGAGCAGCATTAACTACACAGAGCC
>NW_015505231.1:1168342-1171922 GCF_001515645.1 Sinocyclocheilus grahami
AATAGTTCACTAGCGTTAAGCCATTCGGCAAAGCCAGCCCAGGCTCACATAGATAGCAAAAACACGGTCTCACGGCTCTCTGGAGCAGCAGCAGTACATATGTTTTGGCAATAGATCTGCTTGTTCTGGGAGATTTTGTCTTTTATATTTCTTCTGCCATATAGGGATGATTTTAAGCATTTTATTGTATAGCAGCAGCATAGATATTTAATTGTTTTGTTTTCTTCTTCCAGCTTTGTTGGGGTGTTATTTTATATGCCATTTGTGCAGCAGCAGTATGTCTTAAATACTCATGGCACCATATTGCCATATGCACTGCCAGTAGCAAGTTCCTGTACTTGCTTGCAGCAGCAGCAATAATCTTCAGCAGCAGTGTAGCAGATCTATTCTGCCAAGACCAAATACATTAACACTGTCATATTGTCACACCCCTGGACTCTATCTGTGTGTTTTGCCCTCTCCATATGCCTGCCCTGACCTAGTTTTCCCATGTTGATTGTTCATTAGTTCCAGGTGTGTCTCGTCATCCCCTCGTCAAGTCAAGTGTTTTTATAGTGCGTTCTGTTCTTAGTTTCTTGGTCTGGTATTGAATGTTCGTCTTTCCCCCGCTACATGTGTGTTCCTGGTTCCTTGGAAGTTAATTAAAGTCTGTTAGTTTGAAGTTTACTCTACGACTCCTTGTTCCTCGCTCCGTGCTCCTCACAGTAGCATTCGTAACAGAATACCAGACCGAAGCAGAAACTTCCGTGTCTCCCCTCCGTTTTTGTTTTTCACGTTTTACTCAATGTTTTGATTCCATAGTGTTCCCTTATGGATCTCCTCACCCACCCTGAATACCTCCTCCTTCTGCTGGAGCAGGGGGAAAAATCGCTTGAGGGCCACACCAGACTTTTCCTGGTCCTCGCCAACCTCTCCAGCTACCTGGACGACACGCTCTGTGTGTTCTATGATGCAAGTCTAATCCCAGTATACAGATATCACAATGCCACTCGAGTGGCCAGCCCACCATCTCCCCCCTGCCCCCTGACTGAGAGCCCGAGCTCGCCACGACCGACGAGCCGTTGCCGCATGGAGCGACAGAGCAATGGATCACCGCGGAGCCGGAGCTGCAAGTGACGTCAGTCAAGGTGCGTGAGCCGGCAACAGAGCCCGCCATGAGGGAGAATGCCGCGGACAGAGAGAGCGTGGAGTGGAGCTCCGCCCACTGCACCGCGGCTGAGGGTGAGCTGATTATACATCTGGGACTGCTGGACTTCGAGGAGGACCTTATAGACTAGGAAACAGAGCTGGAAGCCGACTTGCCCCCTCTCCTCTCTCCTTCGTCCCAGCTGGTCCTGTCCAGCACTGAGTGGGCTCCCGTTTCTCAGTCCAGTAGAGAGAGGGTTCCAGTCCCCGAGTTTAGCTCAGAGAGGGCTCCAGTCCCCGAGTTTATCCCAGAGAGGGCTCCAGTCCCTGAGTTTAGCCCAGAGAAAGTTCCTGCTCCCATGTCCAGCCCAGAGAAGGCTACTGTTCCCACGTCCAGCCCTGAGAGGGCTCCTTGTCCCAAGTTAAGCACGAAGGCTCACAAATGGTCTGGCATCGACCATCCTATGCCTCGGGATTCCACTCCTCCGGTTGCGCCTTGTCGCTTCATCCCTCCGGCTCTGTCAGGCTCCTTCATCCTTTCGGCTCCTCCTCAGTCCTCTGTCGCTCCGGCTCCACCGTGGCCTTTTGGATTTACGCCTCAGCGTCAGTCGCCAGCGCCATCTGCCCCGCCTTGGCCCTCCGGATCCTCCCCGTCGCCCTGGCTCATCGGCTCTCCGTCTCCGTCTCCGCCTCGGCTCCTCTGCCACCTGCTCCACCTCTGTTGGTCGTCCCCCTGGAGTTGGCGGCCATTCCTCCTCCATGGCTCCTCCCTCCGTCGGCTCCACCATGGGCCGCCATCATGGCTGTGGCCTGGTTCCTGCTTGGCCCCTCCTGCTCCAAGTCCTTCCTGTCGCCTCCCTGGCTCCTCCCTCCATCGTCACCTCCCTGGACTCTGTCTGCCGGCCCCCTCCCAGGTGTCCATCCTCCTCCCGAGCCTCCTCCCAAGTTCCCAGCCGTGCCCCCCCTCTGTTGTTCTATGGCGCAAGGACACACTTTCCGGGAGGGGGGCGATATGTCATGCCCCTGGACTCTGTGTTTTTCCCTCTCCATGTGCCTGCCCTGACCTAGTTTTCCCATGTTGATTGTTCATTAGTTCCAGGTGTGTCTCGTCATCCCCTCGTCAAGTCAAGTGTTTTTATAGTGCGTTCTGTTCCTAGTTTCTTGGTTTGGTATTAGAATGTTCGTCTTTCCCCGCTGCAAGTGTGTTCCTGGTTCCTTGGATGTTAATTAAAGCCTGTTAGTTTGAAGTTTGCTCCACGTCTCCTCATTCCTCACTCTGTGCTCCTCACAGTAGCATTCATGACACATATCCATCACCATGCTATAATCTTCCGAGAGTTGTCACGATTGAATTACATTTATCATGAAAGACGTAATTTTCTTTTTTTGTGGAAAATCAGTTCTTAGGAGAAGAAATGATGACAAAGTATTTACTTATACTACAATTTTGCAAATTTTCAATGTTTTTCAAGTCATTGTCAAAATTACTTCATGACAAATTAAACATAAGAAATTAACATAAATAAGATCGGGCAGGTTAGCCATGCTATTACAAGTAAACCAGACGGAGGACTCCTGAAATAAGGTTCAGTGAGGTTAGATTACATTTCTTGTTTTTCTCTTTCCATTCCACCTCACCATTCAAGTTGACCACATATTAGTGAATGTATGTATGTGCAGAACATATTGTAAAGCAAGCTACCCTCTAAGTTTACAATCCATATTTAATTTCCACTATCTACATGTCTCTCCTCTACTAAAACTGCTCTAACAGACGTTTGATAAAAAAAGAAAAAGAAAGAAACCCAGTGCATACAGCATCAGTTACTTAATGCCTGGCTGCTCTGAATGTCGTAGGGGGAGGGACTCTTCAGTTAAAAGGGTCAGAGGGGGGTTTCATGAAAATGCTAATGCTTAGTTTCCCTTCACTAATGTATTATTTATTTTCCCTCCATCGCTATGCTAATATGCAGAATGCTTGTTTATGTTCAACCCTCTATTTATGACTAAGATGAAAGCAAGAAGGAATGTACTTGCATGGGGTGTTTAGATTCTAATGACATACAATCCTCATTTAATGTATCCTAATGTGTATCTAGGAATCCATTAGCCGAACCCAGAGGCCATTTTTCTGATGGGCTGTCGTAATACATAATCCCATTAAAATGTACCAGACAACAATATGTTACACAACACACATAGACAAATCCACTGTGACTTCCATGTTATTGAGATGATCAGTGTCTAAAGCACAGTGATATTTTTAAATCCCTTCTCATTCAATAATAGGTATTAAATTCAAAATCCAAAAGACAAATGAAGATAGCAATAATGACGAATGTATAAAGGTTGGTGCTGGTGGAGAGAAAATACACCAAATCAGCATGTGAAGGATCATGTGACATAGAAGACTGCAGTAATGGCTGCTGAAAATTCAGCTTTGCTAGCAAAAAAC